>NW_026683144.1:600000-752069 GCF_027887145.1 Ammospiza caudacuta | reverse complement strand
CACACGTTTTCATTGGCACCATTGCTAAGCCTAGGCTGAATCACCTGCCTCCAGTCTCAGCTAGGGACATTGTTTTTTAAACCAGGAAGCCCAGAGCTCCAGGCACACGGCAGCTGTGAAAGGCATCCCAAGGGGAGTACAAAAGTGCAACAACATGGCAGCTTTCACAGCTTTTTCCTTGGCACCATCCCTATACCTAGGCTGATTTATCTGCCTAGGGTTAGGGTTAGGGCTCAGCCAAGGGCAAGGATTTTTTTAACCAGGAAGCCCTGAGTTCCAGGCTTACTGCATCTGCCAAAGGCATCCCAAAGGGAGCACAGAAGTGCCACAACATGGCTGCTTTCACAGCTTTTTCCTTAGGAAGAACCCTAATACCCGGCTGATTTACCTTCCTAGGGTTACTGTTAGGCTTAGGCCTAGGACTTTTAAAACCAGGAAGCCCTGTGCTCCAGGCACACTGCAGCTGTGAAAGGCATCCCAAGGGGAGCGCAAAAGTGACACAACTTGGCTGCCTCCACTGCTATTTCCATGAGACCATCCCGAATCATAGGCTGATTTTCCTTCCTAGGCTTAAGGTTTGAGTTAGGCCTAGGGTTAGTGTTCTTTTAACCAGAAAGCCCTGAGTTCCAAGAACACAGCAGCTGCGAAGGACTACCCAAGAAGAGCGCAGAAGTGCCTCAACATGCCTGCCTCCACAGCTTTTTCCTTGGGGACGTCCCGAAACGAAGGCTGATTTAGAAGCCTCCAGTTTGGGCTAAAGTTGTGGTTTTTTACACCAGGAAGCCCTGTGCTCCAAGCACACTGCAGCTGTGAAAGGCATCCCAAGGGGAGCGCAAAAGTGCCACAACATGGCTGTCTCCACAGCTTTTCCCTTGGGATAATTCCTAAACCCAGGCTGATTTAAATGACCAGTGTTACGGTTAGGGTTAGGGTTACGCCTAGGTGTAGAGCTTTTTAAACCAGCAAGCTCTGAGCTCCAGGCACACGGCAGCTGCGAAAGGCATCCCAAGGGGAGCACAAAAGTGCCAGAAAATGGCTGCCTCCACACGTTTTCATTGGCACCATTGCTAAGCCTAGGCTGAATCACCTGCCTCCAGTCTCAGCTAGGGACATGGATTTTTAAACCAGGAAGCCCTGAGCTCCAGGCACACGGCAGCTGTGAAAGGCATCCCAAGGGGAGTACAAAAGTGCAACAACATGGCAGCTTTCACAGCTTTTTCCTTGGCACCATCCCTATACCTAGGCTGATTTATCTGCCTAGGGTTAGGGTTAGGGCTCAGCCAAGGGCAAGGATTTTTTTAACCAGGAAGCCCTGAGTTCCAGGCTTACTGCATCTGCCAAAGGCATCCCAAAGGGAGCGCAGAAGGTCCACAACATGGCTGCTTTCACAGCTTTTTCCTTAGGAAGAACCCTAATACCCGGCTGATTTACCTTCCTAGGGTTACTGTTAGGCTTAGGCCTAGGACTTTTAAAACCAGGAAGCCCTGTGCTCCAGGCACACTGCAGCTGTGAAAGGCATCCCAAGGGGAGCGCAAAAGTGACACAACTTGGCTGCCTCCACTGCTATTTCCATGAGACCATCCCGAATCATAGGCTGATTTTCCTTCCTAGGCTTAAGGTTTGAGTTAGGCCTAGGGTTAGTGTTCTTTTAACCAGAAAGCCCTGAGTTCCAAGAACACAGCAGCTGCGAAGGACTACCCAAGAAGAGCGCAGAAGTGCCTCAACATGCCTGCCTCCACAGCTTTTTCCTTGGGGACGTCCCGAAACGAAGGCTGATTTAGAAGCCTCCAGTTTGGGCTAAAGTTGTGGTTTTTTAAACCAGGAAGCCCTGTGCTCCAAGCACACTGCAGCTGTGAAAGGCATCCCAAGGGGAGCGCAAAAGTGCCACAACATGGCTGTCTCCACAGCTTTTCCCTTGGGATAATTCCTAAACCCAGGCTGATTTAAATGACCAGTGTTACGGTTAGGGTTAGGGTTACGCCTAGGTGTAGAGCTTTTTAAACCAGCAAGCTCTGAGCTCCAGGCACACGGCAGCTGCGAAAGGCATCCCAAGGGGAGCACAAAAGTGCCAGAAAATGGCTGCCTCCACACGTTTTCATTGGGCACCATTGCTAAGCCTAGGCTGAATCACCTGCCTCCAGTCTCAGCTAGGGACATGGATTTTTAAACCAGGAAGCCCTGAGCTCCAGGCACACGGCAGCTGTGAAAGGCATCCCAAGGGGAGTACAAAAGTGCAACAACATGGCAGCTTTCACAGCTTTTTCCTTGGCACCATCCCTATACCTAGGCTGATTTATCTGCCTAGGGTTAGGGTTAGGGCTCAGCCAAGGGCAAGGATTTTTTTAACCAGGAAGCCCTGAGTTCCAGGCTTACTGCATCTGCCAAAGGCATCCCAAAGGGAGCGCAGAAGGTCCACAACATGGCTGCTTTCACAGCTTTTTCCTTAGGAAGAACCCTAATACCCGGCTGATTTACCTTCCTAGGGTTACTGTTAGGCTTAGGCCTAGGACTTTTAAAACCAGGAAGCCCTGTGCTCCAGGCACACTGCAGCTGTGAAAGGCATCCCAAGGGGAGCGCAAAAGTGACACAACTTGGCTGCCTCCACTGCTATTTCCATGAGACCATCCCGAATCATAGGCTGATTTTCCTTCCTAGGCTTAAGGTTTGAGTTAGGCCTAGGGTTAGTGTTCTTTTAACCAGAAAGCCCTGAGTTCCAAGAACACAGCAGCTGCGAAGGACTACCCAAGAAGAGCGCAGAAGTGCCTCAACATGCCTGCCTCCACAGCTTTTTCCTTGGGGACGTCCCGAAACGAAGGCTGATTTAGAAGCCTCCAGTTTGGGCTAAAGTTGTGGTTTTTTAAACCAGGAAGCCCTGTGCTCCAAGCACACTGCAGCTGTGAAAGGCATCCCAAGGGGAGCGCAAAAGTGCCACAACATGGCTGTCTCCACAGCTTTTCCCTTGGGATAATTCCTAAACCCAGGCTGATTTAAATGACCAGTGTTACGGTTAGGGTTAGGGTTACGCCTAGGTGTAGAGCTTTTTAAACCAGCAAGCTCTGAGCTCCAGGCACACGGCAGCTGCGAAAGGCATCCAAGGGGAGCACAAAAGTGCCAGAAAATGGCTGCCTCCACACGTTTTCATTGGCACCATTGCTAAGCCTAGGCTGAATCACCTGCCTCCAGTCTCAGCTAGGGACATGGATTTTTAAACCAGGAAGCCCTGAGCTCCAGGCACACGGCAGCTGTGAAAGGCATCCCAAGGGGAGTACAAAAGTGCAACAACATGGCAGCTTTCACAGCTTTTTCCTTGGCACCATCCCTATACCTAGGCTGATTTATCTGCCTAGGGTTAGGGTTAGGGCTCAGCCAAGGGCAAGGATTTTTTTAACCAGGAAGCCCTGAGTTCCAGGCTTACTGCATCTGCCAAAGGCATCCCAAAGGGAGCGCAGAAGGTCCACAACATGGCTGCTTTCACAGCTTTTTCCTTAGGAAGAACCCTAATACCCGGCTGATTTACCTTCCTAGGGTTACTGTTAGGCTTAGGCCTAGGACTTTTAAAACCAGGAAGCCCTGTGCTCCAGGCACACTGCAGCTGTGAAAGGCATCCCAAGGGGAGCGCAAAAGTGACACAACTTGGCTGCCTCCACTGCTATTTCCATGAGACCATCCCGAATCATAGGCTGATTTTCCTTCCTAGGCTTAAGGTTTGAGTTAGGCCTAGGGTTAGTGTTCTTTTAACCAGAAAGCCCTGAGTTCCAAGAACACAGCAGCTGCGAAGGACTACCCAAGAAGAGCGCAGAAGTGCCTCAACATGCCTGCCTCCACAGCTTTTTCCTTGGGGACGTCCCGAAACGAAGGCTGATTTAGAAGCCTCCAGTTTGGGCTAAAGTTGTGGTTTTTAAACCAGGAAGCCCTGTGCTCCAAGCACACTGCAGCTGTGAAAGGCATCCCAAGGGGAGCGCAAAAGTGCCACAACATGGCTGTCTCCACAGCTTTTCCCTTGGGATAATTCCTAAACCCAGGCTGATTTAAATGACCAGTATTACGGTTAGGGTTAGGTTTACGCCTAGGTGTAGAGCTTTTTAAACCAGCAAGCTCTGAGCTCCAGGCACACGGCAGCTGCGAAAGGCATCCCAAGGGGAGCACAAAAGTGCCAGAAAATGGCTGCCTCCACACGTTTTCATTGGCACCATTGCTAAGCCTAGGCTGAATCACCTGCCTCCAGTCTCAGCTAGGGACATTGTTTTTTAAACCAGGAAGCCCAGAGCTCCAGGCACACGGCAGCTGTGAAAGGCATCCCAAGGGGAGTACAAAAGTGCAACAACATGGCAGCTTTCACAGCTTTTTCCTTGGCACCATCCCTATACCTAGGCTGATTTATCTGCCTAGGGTTAGGGTTAGGGCTCAGCCAAGGGCAAGGATTTTTTTAACCAGGAAGCCCTGAGTTCCAGGCTTACTGCATCTGCCAAAGGCATCCCAAAGGGAGCACAGAAGTGCCACAACATGGCTGCTTTCACAGCTTTTTCCTTAGGAAGAACCCTAATACCCGGCTGATTTACCTTCCTAGGGTTACTGTTAGGCTTAGGCCTAGGACTTTTAAAACCAGGAAGCCCTGTGCTCCAGGCACACTGCAGCTGTGAAAGGCATCCCAAGGGGAGCGCAAAAGTGACACAACTTGGCTGCCTCCACTGCTATTTCCATGAGACCATCCCGAATCATAGGCTGATTTTCCTTCCTAGGCTTAAGGTTTGAGTTAGGCCTAGGGTTAGTGTTCTTTTAACCAGAAAGCCCTGAGTTCCAAGAACACAGCAGCTGCGAAGGACTACCCAAGAAGAGCGCAGAAGTGCCTCAACATGCCTGCCTCCACAGCTTTTTCCTTGGGGACGTCCCGAAACGAAGGCTGATTTAGAAGCCTCCAGTTTGGGCTAAAGTTGTGGTTTTTTTACACCAGGAAGCCCTGTGCTCCAAGCACACTGCAGCTGTGAAAGGCATCCCAAGGGGAGCGCAAAAGTGCCACAACATGGCTGTCTCCACAGCTTTTCCCTTGGGATAATTCCTAAACCCAGGCTGATTTAAATGACCAGTGTTACGGTTAGGGTTAGGGTTACGCCTAGGTGTAGAGCTTTTTAAACCAGCAAGCTCTGAGCTCCAGGCACACGGCAGCTGCGAAAGGCATCCCAAGGGGAGCACAAAAGTGCCAGAAAATGGCTGCCTCCACACGTTTTCATTGGCACCATTGCTAAGCCTAGGCTGAATCACCTGCCTCCAGTCTCAGCTAGGGACATGGATTTTTAAACCAGGAAGCCCTGAGCTCCAGGCACACGGCAGCTGTGAAAGGCATCCCAAGGGGAGTACAAAAGTGCAACAACATGGCAGCTTTCACAGCTTTTTCCTTGGCACCATCCCTATACCTAGGCTGATTTATCTGCCTAGGGTTAGGGTTAGGGCTCAGCCAAGGGCAAGGATTTTTTTAACCAGGAAGCCCTGAGTTCCAGGCTTACTGCATCTGCCAAAGGCATCCCAAAGGGAGCGCAGAAGGTCCACAACATGGCTGCTTTCACAGCTTTTTCCTTAGGAAGAACCCTAATACCCGGCTGATTTACCTTCCTAGGGTTACTGTTAGGCTTAGGCCTAGGACTTTTAAAACCAGGAAGCCCTGTGCTCCAGGCACACTGCAGCTGTGAAAGGCATCCCAAGGGGAGCGCAAAAGTGACACAACTTGGCTGCCTCCACTGCTATTTCCATGAGACCATCCCGAATCATAGGCTGATTTTCCTTCCTAGGCTTAAGGTTTGAGTTAGGCCTAGGGTTAGTGTTCTTTTAACCAGAAAGCCCTGAGTTCCAAGAACACAGCAGCTGCGAAGGACTACCCAAGAAGAGCGCAGAAGTGCCTCAACATGCCTGCCTCCACAGCTTTTTCCTTGGGGACGTCCCGAAACGAAGGCTGATTTAGAAGCCTCCAGTTTGGGCTAAAGTTGTGGTTTTTTAAACCAGGAAGCCCTGTGCTCCAAGCACACTGCAGCTGTGAAAGGCATCCCAAGGGGAGCGCAAAAGTGCCACAACATGGCTGTCTCCACAGCTTTTCCCTTGGGATAATTCCTAAACCCAGGCTGATTTAAATGACCAGTGTTACGGTTAGGGTTAGGGTTACGCCTAGGTGTAGAGCTTTTTAAACCAGCAAGCTCTGAGCTCCAGGCACACGGCAGCTGCGAAAGGCATCCCAAGGGGAGCACAAAAGTGCCAGAAAATGGCTGCCTCCACACGTTTTCATTGGCACCATTGCTAAGCCTAGGCTGAATCACCTGCCTCCAGTCTCAGCTAGGGACATGGATTTTTAAACCAGGAAGCCCTGAGCTCCAGGCACACGGCAGCTGTGAAAGGCATCCCAAGGGGAGTACAAAAGTGCAACAACATGGCAGCTTTCACAGCTTTTTCCTTGGCACCATCCCTATACCTAGGCTGATTTATCTGCCTAGGGTTAGGGTTAGGGCTCAGCCAAGGGCAAGGATTTTTTAACCAGGAAGCCCTGAGTTCCAGGCTTACTGCATCTGCCAAAGGCATCCCAAAGGGAGCGCAGAAGGTCCACAACATGGCTGCTTTCACAGCTTTTTCCTTAGGAAGAACCCTAATACCCGGCTGATTTACCTTCCTAGGGTTACTGTTAGGCTTAGGCCTAGGACTTTTAAAACCAGGAAGCCCTGTGCTCCAGGCACACTGCAGCTGTGAAAGGCATCCCAAGGGGAGCGCAAAAGTGACACAACTTGGCTGCCTCCACTGCTATTTCCATGAGACCATCCCGAATCATAGGCTGATTTTCCTTCCTAGGCTTAAGGTTTGAGTTAGGCCTAGGGTTAGTGTTCTTTTAACCAGAAAGCCCTGAGTTCCAAGAACACAGCAGCTGCGAAGGACTACCCAAGAAGAGCGCAGAAGTGCCTCAACATGCCTGCCTCCACAGCTTTTTCCTTGGGGACGTCCCGAAACGAAGGCTGATTTAGAAGCCTCCAGTTTGGGCTAAAGTTGTGGTTTTTTAAACCAGGAAGCCCTGTGCTCCAAGCACACTGCAGCTGTGAAAGGCATCCCAAGGGGAGCGCAAAAGTGCCACAACATGGCTGTCTCCACAGCTTTTCCCTTGGGATAATTCCTAAACCCAGGCTGATTTAAATGACCAGTATTACGGTTAGGGTTAGGTTTACGCCTAGGTGTAGAGCTTTTTAAACCAGCAAGCTCTGAGCTCCAGGCACACGGCAGCTGCGAAAGGCATCCCAAGGGGAGCACAAAAGTGCCAGAAAATGGCTGCCTCCACACGTTTTCATTGGCACCATTGCTAAGCCTAGGCTGAATCACCTGCCTCCAGTCTCAGCTAGGGACATTGTTTTTTAAACCAGGAAGCCCTGAGCTCCAGGCACACGGCAGCTGTGAAAGGCATCCCAAGGGGAGTACAAAAGTGCAACAACATGGCAGCTTTCACAGCTTTTTCCTTGGCACCATCCCTATACCTAGGCTGATTTATCTGCCTAGGGTTAGGGTTAGGGCTCAGCCTAGGGCTAGGATTTTTTTAACCAGGAAGCCCTGAGTTCCAGGCTTACTGCATCTGCCAAAGGCATCCCAAAGGGAGCACAGAAGTGCCACAACATGGCTGCTTTCACAGCTTTTTCCTTAGGAAGAACCCTAATACCCGGCTGATTTACCTTCCTAGGGTTACTGTTAGGCTTAGGCCTAGGACTTTTAAAACCAGGAAGCCCTGTGCTCCAGGCACACTGCAGCTGTGAAAGGCATCCCAAGGGGAGCGCAAAAGTGACACAACTTGGCTGCCTCCACTGCTATTTCCATGAGACCATCCCGAATCATAGGCTGATTTTCCTTCCTAGGCTTAAGGTTTGAGTTAGGCCTAGGGTTAGTGTTCTTTTAACCAGAAAGCCCTGAGTTCCAAGAACACAGCAGCTGCGAAGGACTACCCAAGAAGAGCGCAGAAGTGCCTCAACATGCCTGCCTCCACAGCTTTTTCCTTGGGGACGTCCCGAAACGAAGGCTGATTTAGAAGCCTCCAGTTTGGGCTAAAGTTGTGGTTTTTTACACCAGGAAGCCCTGTGCTCCAAGCACACTGCAGCTGTGAAAGGCATCCCAAGGGGAGCGCAAAAGTGCCACAACATGGCTGTCTCCACAGCTTTTCCCTTGGGATAATTCCTAAACCCAGGCTGATTTAAATGACCAGTGTTACGGTTAGGGTTAGGGTTACGCCTAGGTGTAGAGCTTTTTAAACCAGCAAGCTCTGAGCTCCAGGCACACGGCAGCTGCGAAAGGCATCCCAAGGGGAGCACAAAAGTGCCAGAAAATGGCTGCCTCCACACGTTTTCATTGGCACCATTGCTAAGCCTAGGCTGAATCACCTGCCTCCAGTCTCAGCTAGGGACATGGATTTTTAAACCAGGAAGCCCTGAGCTCCAGGCACACGGCAGCTGTGAAAGGCATCCCAAGGGGAGTACAAAAGTGCAACAACATGGCAGCTTTCACAGCTTTTTCCTTGGCACCATCCCTATACCTAGGCTGATTTATCTGCCTAGGGTTAGGGTTAGGGCTCAGCCAAGGGCAAGGATTTTTTTAACCAGGAAGCCCTGAGTTCCAGGCTTACTGCATCTGCCAAAGGCATCCCAAAGGGAGCGCAGAAGGTCCACAACATGGCTGCTTTCACAGCTTTTTCCTTAGGAAGAACCCTAATACCCGGCTGATTTACCTTCCTAGGGTTACTGTTAGGCTTAGGCCTAGGACTTTTAAAACCAGGAAGCCCTGTGCTCCAGGCACACTGCAGCTGTGAAAGGCATCCCAAGGGGAGCGCAAAAGTGACACAACTTGGCTGCCTCCACTGCTATTTCCATGAGACCATCCCGAATCATAGGCTGATTTTCCTTCCTAGGCTTAAGGTTTGAGTTAGGCCTAGGGTTAGTGTTCTTTTAACCAGAAAGCCCTGAGTTCCAAGAACACAGCAGCTGCGAAGGACTACCCAAGAAGAGCGCAGAAGTGCCTCAACATGCCTGCCTCCACAGCTTTTTCCTTGGGGACGTCCCGAAACGAAGGCTGATTTAGAAGCCTCCAGTTTGGGCTAAAGTTGTGGTTTTTTAAACCAGGAAGCCCTGTGCTCCAAGCACACTGCAGCTGTGAAAGGCATCCCAAGGGGAGCGCAAAAGTGCCACAACATGGCTGTCTCCACAGCTTTTCCCTTGGGATAATTCCTAAACCCAGGCTGATTTAAATGACCAGTATTACGGTTAGGGTTAGGTTTACGCCTAGGTGTAGAGCTTTTTAAACCAGCAAGCTCTGAGCTCCAGGCACACGGCAGCTGCGAAAGGCATCCCAAGGGGAGCACAAAAGTGCCAGAAAATGGCTGCCTCCACACGTTTTCATTGGCACCATTGCTAAGCCTAGGCTGAATCACCTGCCTCCAGTCTCAGCTAGGGACATTGTTTTTTAAACCAGGAAGCCCTGAGCTCCAGGCACACGGCAGCTGTGAAAGGCATCCCAAGGGGAGTACAAAAGTGCAACAACATGGCAGCTTTCACAGCTTTTTCCTTGGCACCATCCCTATACCTAGGCTGATTTATCTGCCTAGGGTTAGGGTTAGGGCTCAGCCAAGGGCAAGGATTTTTTTAACCAGGAAGCCCTGAGTTCCAGGCTTACTGCATCTGCCAAAGGCATCCCAAAGGGAGCACAGAAGTGCCACAACATGGCTGCTTTCACAGCTTTTTCCTTAGGAAGAACCCTAATACCCGGCTGATTTACCTTCCTAGGGTTACTGTTAGGCTTAGGCCTAGGACTTTTAAAACCAGGAAGCCCTGTGCTCCAGGCACACTGCAGCTGTTAAAGGCATCCCAAGGGGAGCGCAAAAGTGACACAACTTGCCTGCCTCCACTGCTATTTCCATGAGACCATCCCGAA
Source organism: Ammospiza caudacuta (assembly GCF_027887145.1). Taxonomy (NCBI): domain Eukaryota; kingdom Metazoa; phylum Chordata; class Aves; order Passeriformes; family Passerellidae; genus Ammospiza; species Ammospiza caudacuta. Next base: position 742,139 of record NW_026683144.1, on the reverse strand, counting down.
TCATAGGCTGATTTTCCTTCCTAGGCTTAAGGTTTGAGTTAGGCCTAGGGTTAGTGTTCTTTTAACCAGAAAGCCCTGAGTTCCAAGAACACAGCAGCTGCGAAGGACTACCCAAGAAGAGCGCAGAAGTGCCTCAACATGCCTGCCTCCACAGCTTTTTCCTTGGGGACGTCCCGAAACGAAGGCTGATTTAGAAGCCTCCAGTTTGGGCTAAAGTTGTGGTTTTTTAAACCAGGAAGCCCTGTGCTCCAAGCACACTGCAGCTGTGAAAGGCATCCCAAGGGGAGCGCAAAAGTGCCACAACATGGCTGTCTCCACAGCTTTTCCCTTGGGATAATTCCTAAACCCAGGCTGATTTAAATGACCAGTATTACGGTTAGGGTTAGGTTTACGCCTAGGTGTAGAGCTTTTTAAACCAGCAAGCTCTGAGCTCCAGGCACACGGCAGCTGCGAAAGGCATCCCAAGGGGAGCACAAAAGTGCCAGAAAATGGCTGCCTCCACACGTTTTCATTGGCACCATTGCTAAGCCTAGGCTGAATCACCTGCCTCCAGTCTCAGCTAGGGACATTGTTTTTTAAACCAGGAAGCCCTGAGCTCCAGGCACACGGCAGCTGTGAAAGGCATCCCAAGGGGAGTACAAAAGTGCAACAACATGGCAGCTTTCACAGCTTTTTCCTTGGCACCATCCCTATACCTAGGCTGATTTATCTGCCTAGGGTTAGGGTTAGGGCTCAGCCAAGGGCAAGGATTTTTTTAACCAGGAAGCCCTGAGTTCCAGGCTTACTGCATCTGCCAAAGGCATCCCAAAGGGAGCACAGAAGTGCCACAACATGGCTGCTTTCACAGCTTTTTCCTTAGGAAGAACCCTAATACCCGGCTGATTTACCTTCCTAGGGTTACTGTTAGGCTTAGGCCTAGGACTTTTAAAACCAGGAAGCCCTGTGCTCCAGGCACACTGCAGCTGTGAAAGGCATCCCAAGGGGAGCGCAAAAGTGACACAACTTGGCTGCCTCCACTGCTATTTCCATGAGACCATCCCGAATCATAGGCTGATTTTCCTTCCTAGGCTTAAGGTTTGAGTTAGGCCTAGGGTTAGTGTTCTTTTAACCAGAAAGCCCTGAGTTCCAAGAACACAGCAGCTGCGAAGGACTACCCAAGAAGAGCGCAGAAGTGCCTCAACATGCCTGCCTCCACAGCTTTTTCCTTGGGGACGTCCCGAAACGAAGGCTGATTTAGAAGCCTCCAGTTTGGCCTAAAGTTGTGGTTTTTTAAACCAGGAAGCCCTGTGCTCCAAGCACACTGCAGCTGTGAAAAGCATCCCAAGGGGAGCGCAAAAGTGCCACAACATGGCTGTCTCCACAGCTTTTCCCTTGGGATAATTCCTAAACCCAGGCTGATTTAAATGACCAGTGTTACGGTTAGGGTTAGGGTTACGCCTAGGTGTAGAGCTTTTTAAACCAGCAAGCTCTGAGCTCCAGGCACACGGCAGCTGCGAAAGGCATCCCAAGGGGAGCACAAAAGTGCCAGAAAATGGCTGCCTCCACACGTTTTCATTGGCACCATTGCTAAGCCTAGGCTGAATCACCTGCCTCCAGTCTCAGCTAGGGACATTGTTTTTTAAACCAGGAAGCCCTGAGCTCCAGGCACACGGCAGCTGTGAAAGGCATCCCAAGGGGAGTACAAAAGTGCAACAACATGGCAGCTTTCACAGCTTTTTCCTTGGCACAATCCCTATACCTAGGCTGATTTATCTGCCTAGGGTTAGGGTTAGGGCTCAGCCAAGGGCAAGGATTTTTTTAACCAGGAAGCCCTGAGTTCCAGGCTTACTGCATCTGCCAAAGGCATCCCAAAGGGAGCGCAGAAGTGCCACAACATGGCTGCTTTCACAGCTTTTTCCTTAGGAAGAACCCTAATACCCGGCTGATTTACCTTCCTAGGGTTACTGTTAGGCTTAGGCCTAGGACTTTTAAAACCAGGAAGCCCTGTGCTCCAGGCACACTGCAGCTGTTAAAGGCATCCCAAGGGGAGCGCAAAAGTGACACAACTTGGCTGCCTCCACTGCTATTTCCATGAGACCATCCCGAATCATAGGCTGATTTTCCTTCCTAGGCTTAAGGTTTGAGTTAGGCCTAGGGTTAGTGTTCTTTTAACCAGAAAGCCCTGAGTTCCAAGAACACAGCAGCTGCGAAGGACTACCCAAGAAGAGCGCAGAAGTGCCTCAACATGCCTGCCTCCACAGCTTTTTCCTTGGGGACGTCCCGAAACGAAGGCTGATTTCGAAGCCTCCAGTTTGGGCTAAAGTTGTGGTTTTTTAAACCAGGAAGCCCTGTGCTCCAAGCACACTGCAGCTGTGAAAGGCATCCCAAGGGGAGCGCAAAAGTGCCACAACATGGCTGTCTCCACAGCTTTTCCCTTGGGATAATTCCTAAACCCAGGCTGATTTAAATGACCAGTGTTACGGTTAGGGTTAGGGTTACGCCTAGGTGTAGAGCTTTTTAAACCAGCAAGCTCTGAGCTCCAGGCACACGGCAGCTGCGAAAGGCATCCCAAGGGGAGCACAAAAGTGCCAGAAAATGGCTGCCTCCACACGTTTTCATTGGCACCATTGCTAAGCCTAGGCTGAATCACCTGCCTCCAGTCTCAGCTAGGGACATTGTTTTTTAAACCAGGAAGCCCTGAGCTCCAGGCACACGGCAGCTGTGAAAGGCATCCCAAGGGGAGTACAAAAGTGCAACAACATGGCAGCTTTCACAGCTTTTTCCTTGGCACCATCCCTATACCTAGGCCGATTTATCTGCCTAGGCTTTGGGTTAGGGCTCAGCCAAGGGCAAGGATTTTTTTAACCAGGAAGCCCTGAGTTCCAGGCTTACTGCATCTGCCAAAGGCATCCCAAAGGGAGTGCAGAAGTGCCACAACATGGCTGCTTTCACAGCTTTTTCCTTAGGAAGAACCCTAATACCCGGCTGATTTACCTTCCTAGGGTTACTGTTAGGCTTAGGCCTAGGACTTTTAAAACCAGGAAGCCCTGTGCTCCAGGCACACTGCAGCTGTTAAAGGCATCCCAAGGGGAGCGCAAAAGTGACACAACTTGGCTGCCTCCACTGCTATTTCCATGAGACCATCCCGAATCATAGGCTGATTTTCCTTCCTAGGCTTAAGGTTTGAGTTAGGCCTAGGGTTAGTGTTCTTTTAACCAGAAAGCCCTGAGTTCCAAGAACACAGCAGCTGCGAAGGACTACCCAAGAAGAGCGCAGAAGTGCCTCAACATGCCTGCCTCCACAGCTTTTTCCTTGGGGACGTCCCGAAACGAAGGCTGATTTAGAAGCCTCCAGTTTGGGCTAAAGTTGTGGTTTTTTAAACCAGGAAGCCCTGTGCTCCAAGCACACTGCAGCTGTGAAAGGCATCCCAAGGGGAGCGCAAAAGTGCCACAACATGGCTGTCTCCACAGCTTTTCCCTTGGGATAATTCCTAAACCCAGGCTGATTTAAATGACCAGTGTTACGGTTAGGGTTAGGGTTACGCCTAGGTGTAGAGCTTTTTAAACCAGCAAGCTCTGAGCTCCAGGCACACGGCAGCTGCGAAAGGCATCCCAAGGGGAGCACAAAAGTGCCAGAAAATGGCTGCCTCCACACGTTTTCATTGGCACCATTGCTAAGCCTAGGCTGAATCACCTGCCTCCAGTCTCAGCTAGGGACATTGTTTTTTAAACCAGGAAGCCCTGAGCTCCAGGCACTTGGCAGCTGTGAAAGGCATCCCAAGGGGAGTACAAAAGTGCAACAACATGGCAGCTTTCACAGCTTTTTCCTTGGCACCATCCCTATACCTAGGCTGATTTATCTGCCTAGGCTTAGGGTTAGGGCTCAGCCAAGGGCAAGGATTTTTTTAACCAGGAAGCCCTGAGTTCCAGGCTTACTGCATCTGCCAAAGGCATCCCAAAGGGAGCGCAGAAGTGCCACAACATGGCTGCTTTCACAGCTTTTTCCTTAGGAAGAACCCTAATACCCGGCTGATTTACCTTCCTAGGGTTACTGTTAGGCTTAGGCCTAGGACTTTTAAAACCAGGAAGCCCTGTGCTCCAGGCACACTGCAGCTGTTAAAGGCATCCCAAGGGGAGCGCAAAAGTGACACAACTTGGCTGCCTCCACTGCTATTTCCATGAGACCATCCCGAATCATAGGCTGATTTTCCTTCCTAGGCTTAAGGTTTGAGTTAGGCCTAGGGTTAGTGTTCTTTTAACCAGAAAGCCCTGAGTTCCAAGAACACAGCAGCTGCGAAGGACTACCCAAGTAGAGCGCAGAAGTGCCTCAACATGCCTGCCTCCACAGCTTTTTCCTTGGGGACGTCCCGAAACGAAGGCTGATTTAGAAGCCTCCAGTTTGGGCTAAAGTTGTGGTTTTTTAAACCAGGAAGCCCTGTGCTCCAAGCACACTGCAGCTGTGAAAGGCATCCCAAGGGGAGCGCAAAAGTGCCACAACATGGCTGTCTCCACAGCTTTTCCCTTGGGATAATTCCTAAACCCAGGCTGATTTAAATGACCAGTGTTACGGTTAGGGTTAGGGTTACGCCTAGGTGTAGAGCTTTTTAAACCAGCAAGCTCTGAGCTCCAGGCACACGGCAGCTGCGAAAGGCATCCCAAGGGGAGCACAAAAGTGACAGAAAATGGCTGCCTCCACACGTTTTCATTGGCACCATTGCTAAGCCTAGGCTGAATCACCTGCCTCCAGTCTCAGCTAGGGACATTGTTTTTTAAACCAGGAAGCCCTGAGCTCCAGGCACACGGCAGCTGTGAAAGGCATCCCAAGGGGAGTACAAAAGTGCAACAACATGGCAGCTTTCACAGCTTTTTCCTTGGCACCATCCCTATACCTAGGCTGATTTATCTGCCTAGGCTTAGGGTTAGGGCTCAGCCAAGGGCAAGGATTTTTTTAACCAGGAAGCCCTGAGTTCCAGGCTTACTGCATCTGCCAAAGGAATCCCAAAGGGAGCGCAGAAGTGCCACAACATGGCTGCTTTCACAGCTTTTTCCTTAGGAAGAACCCTAATACCCGGCTGATTTACCTTCCTAGGGTTACTGTTAGGCTTAGGCCTAGGACTTTTAAAACCAGGAAGCCCTGTGCTCCAGGCACACTGCAGCTGTTAAAGGCATCCCAAGGGGAGCGCAAAAGTGACGCAACTTGGCTGCCTCCACTGCTATTTCCATGAGACCATCCCGAATCATAGGCTGATTTTCCTTCCTAGGCTTAAGGTTTGAGTTAGGCCTAGGGTTAGTGTTCTTTTAACCAGAAAGCCCTGAGTTCCAAGAACACAGCAGCTGCGAAGGACTACCCAAGAAGAGCGCAGAAGTGCCTCAACATGCCTGCCTCCACAGCTTTTTCCTTGGGGACGTCCCGAAACGAAGGCTGATTTAGAAGCCTCCAGTTTGGGCTAAAGTTGTGGTTTTTTACACCAGGAAGCCCTGTGCTCCAAGCACACTGCAGCTGTGAAAGGCATCCCAAGGGGAGCGCAAAAGTGCCACAACATGGCTGTCTCCACAGCTTTTCCCTTGGGATAATTCCTAAACCCAGGCTGATTTAAATGACCAGTGTTACGGTTAGGGTTAGGGTTACGCCTAGGTGTAGAGCTTTTTAAACCAGCAAGCTCTGAGCTCCAGGCACACGGCAGCTGCGAAAGGCATCCCAAGGGGAGCACAAAAGTGCCAGAAAATGGCTGCCTCCACACGTTTTCATTGGCACCATTGCTAAGCCTAGGCTGAATCACCTGCCTCCAGTCTCAGCTAGGGACATGGTTTTTTAAACCAGGAAGCCCTGAGCTCCAGGCACACGGCAGCTGTGAAAGGCATCCCAAGGGGAGTACAAAAGTGCAACAACATGGCAGCTTTCACAGCTTTTTCCTTGGCACCATCCCTATACCTAGGCTGATTTATCTGCCTAGGGTTAGGGTTAGGGCTCAGCCTAAGGCTAGGATTTTTTTAAGCAGGAAGCCCTGAGTTCCAGGCTTACTGCATCTGCCAAAGGCATCCCAAAGGGAGCGCAGAAGTGCCACAACATGGCTGCTTTCACAGCTTTTTCCTTAGGAAGAACCCTAATACCCGGCTGATTTACCTTCCTAGGGTTACTGTTAGGCTTAGGCCTAGGACTTTTAAAACCAGGAAGCCCTGTGCTCCAGGCACACTGCAGCTGTTAAAGGCATCCCAAGGGGAGTGCAAAAGTGACACAACTTGGCTGCCTCCACTGCTATTTCCATGAGACCATCCCGAATCATAGGTTGATTTTCCTTCCTAGGCTTAAGGTTTGAGTTAGGCCTAGGGTTAGTGTTCTTTTAACCAGAAAGCCCTGAGTTCCAAGAACACAGCAGCTGCGAAGGACTACCCAAGAAGAGCGCAGAAGTGCCTCAACATGCCTGCCTCCACAGCTTTTTACTTGGGGACGTCCCGAAATGAAGGCTGATTTAGAAGCCTCCAGTTTGGGCTAAAGTTGTGGTTTTTTAAACCAGGAAGCCCTGTGCTCCAAGCACACTGCAGCTGTGAAAGGCATCCCAAGGGGAGCGCAAAAGTGCCACAACATGGCTGTCTCCACAGCTTTTCCCTTGGGATAATTCCTAAACCCAGGCTGATTTAAATGACCAGTGTTACGGTTAGGGTTAGGGTTACGCCTAGGTGTAGAGCTTTTTAAACCAGCAAGCTCTGAGCTCCAGGCACACGGCAGCTGCGAAAGGCATCCCAAGGGGAGCACAAAAGTGCCAGAAAATGGCTGCCTCCACACGTTTTCATTGGCACTATTGCTAAGCCTAGGCTGAATCACCTGCCTCCAGTCTCAGCAAGGGACATGGTTTTTTAAACCAGGAAGCCCTGAGCTCCAGGCACACAGCAGCTGTGAAAGGCATCCCAAGGGGAGTACAAAAGTGCAACAACATGGCAGCTTTCACAGCTTTTTCCTTGGCACCATCCCTATACCTAGGCTGATTTATCTGCCTAGGGTTAGGGTTAGGGCTCAGCCTAGGGCTAGGAATTTTTTAAGCAGGAAGCCCTGAGTTCCAGGCTTACTGCATCTGCCAAAGGCATCCCAAAGGGAGTGCAGAAGTGCCACAACATGGCTGCTTTCACAGCTTTTTCCTTAGGAAGAACCCTAATACCCGGCTGATTTACCTTCCTAGGGTTACTGTTAGGCTTAGGCCTAGGACTTTTAAAACCAGGAAGCCCTGTGCTCCAGGCACACTGCAGCTGTTAAAGGCATCCCAAGGGGAGCGCAAAAGTGACACAACTTGGCTGCCTCCACTGCTATTTCCATGAGACCATCCCGAATCATAGGCTGATTTTCCTTCCTAGGCTTAAGGTTTGAGTTAGGCCTAGGGTTAGTGTTCTTTTAACCAGAAAGCCCTGAGTTCCAAGAACACAGCAGCTGCGAAGGACTACCCAAGAAGAGCGCAGAAGTGCCTCAACATGCCTGCCTCCACAGCTTTTTCCTTGGGGACGTCCCGAAACGAAGGCTGATTTAGAAGCCTCCAGTTTGGGCTAAAGTTGTGGTTTTTTAAACCAGGAAGCCCTGTGCTCCAAGCACACTGCAGCTGTGAAAGGCATCCCAAGGGGAGCACAAAAGTGCCACAACATGGCTGTCTCCACAGCTTTTCCCTTGGGATAATTCCTAAACCCAGGCTGATTTAAATGACCAGTGTTACGGTTAGGGTTAGGGTTACGCCTAGGTTTAGAGCTTTTTAAACCAGCAAGCTCTGAGCTCCAGGCACACGGCAGCTGCGAAAGGCATCCCAAGGGGAGCACAAAAGTGCCAGAAAATGGCTGCCTCCACACGTTTTCATTGGCACCATTGCTAAGCCTAGGCTGAATCACCTGCCTCCAGTCTCAGCTAGGGACATTGTTTTTTAAACCAGGAAGCCCTGAGCTCCAGGCACTTGGCAGCTGTGAAAGGCATCCCAAGGGGAGTACAAAAGTGCAACAACATGGCAGCTTTCACAGCTTTTTCCTTGGCACCATCCCTATACCTAGGCTGATTTATCTGCCTAGGCTTAGGGTTAGGGCTCAGCCAAGGGCAAGGATTTTTTTAAGCAGGAAGCCCTGAGTTCCAGGCTTACTGCATCTGCCAAAGGCATCCCAAAGGGAGCGCAGAAGTGCCACAACATGGCTGCTTTCACAGCTTTTTCCTTAGGAAGAACCCTAATACCCGGCTGATTTACCTTCCTAGGGTTACTGTTAGGCTTAGGCCTAGGACTTTTAAAACCAGGAAGCCCTGTGCTCCAGGCACACTGCAGCTGTTAAAGGCATCCCAAGGGGAGCGCAAAAGTGACACAACTTGGCTGCCTCCACTGCTATTTCCATGAGACCATCCCGAATCATAGGCTGATTTTCCTTCCTAGGCTTAAGGTTTGAGTTAGGCCTAGGGTTAGTGTTCTTTTAACCAGAAAGCCCTGAGTTCCAAGAACACAGCAGCTGCGAAGGACTACCCAAGAAGAGCGCAGAAGTGCCTCAACATGCCTGCCTCCACAGCTTTTTCCTTGGGGACGTCCCGAAACGAAGGCTGATTTAGAAGCCTCCAGTTTGGGCTAAAGTTGTGGTTTTTTAAACCAGGAAGCCCTGTGCTCCAAGCACACTGCAGCTGTGAAAGGCATCCCAAGGGGAGCGCAAAAGTGCCACAACATGGCTGTCTCCACAGCTTTTCCCTTGGGATAATTCCTAAACCCAGGCTGATTTAAATGACCAGTGTTACGGTTAGGGTTAGGGTTACGCCTAGGTGTAGAGCTTTTTAAACCAGCAAGCTCTGAGCTCCAGGCACACGGCAGCTGCGAAAGGCATCCCAAGGGGAGCACAAAAGTGCCAGAAAATGGCTGCCTCCACACGTTTTCATTGGCACCATTGCTAAGCCTAGGCTGAATCACCTGCCTCCAGTCTCAGCTAGGGACATTGTTTTTTAAACCAGGAAGCCCTGAGCTCCAGGCACACGGCAGCTGTGAAAGGCATCCCAAGGGGAGTACAAAAGTGCAACAACATGGCAGCTTTCACAGCTTTTTCCTTGGCACCATCCCTATACCTAGGCTGATTTATCTGCCTAGGCTTAGGGTTAGGGCTCAGCCAAGGGCAAGGATTTTTTTAACCAGGAAGCCCTGAGTTCCAGGCTTACTGCATCTGCCAAAGGCATCCCAAAGGGAGCGCAGAAGTGCCACAACATGGCTGCTTTCACAGCTTTTTCCTTAGGAAGAACCCTAATACCCGGCTGATTTACCTTCCTAGGGTTACTGTTAGGCTTAGGCCTAGGACTTTTAAAACCAGGAAGCCCTGTGCTCCAGGCACACTGCAGCTGTTAAAGGCATCCCAAGGGGAGTGCAAAAGTGACACAACTTGGCTGCCTCCACTGCTATTTCCATGAGACCATCCCGAATCATAGATTTTCCTTCCTAGGCTTAAGGTTTGAGTTAGGCCTAGGGTTAGTGTTCTTTTAACCAGAAAGCCCTGAGTTCCAAGAACACAGCAGCTGCGAAGGACTACCCAAGAAGAGCGCAGAAGTGCCTCAACATGCCTGCCTCCACAGCTTTTTCCTTGGGGACGTCCCGAAACGAAGGCTGATTTAGAAGCCTCCAGTTTGGGCTAAAGTTGTGGTTTTTTACACCAGGAAGCCCTGTGCTCCAAGCACACTGCAGCTGTGAAAGGCATCCCAAGGGGAGCGCAAAAGTGCCACAACATGGCTGTCTCCACAGCTTTTCCCTTGGGATAATTCCTAAACCCAGGCTGATTTAAATGACCAGTGTTACGGTTAGGGTTAGGGTTACGCCTAGGTGTAGAGCTTTTTAAACCAGCAAGCTCTGAGCTCCAGGCACACGGCAGCTGCGAAAGGCATCCCAAGGGGAGCACAAAAGTGCCAGAAAATGGCTGCCTCCACACGTTTTCATTGGCACCATTGCTAAGCCTAGGCTGAATCACCTGCCTCCAGTCTCAGCAAGGGACATGGTTTTTTAAACCAGGAAGCCCTGAGCTCCAGGCACACGGCAGCTGTGAAAGGCATCCCAAGGGGAGTACAAAAGTGCAACAACATGGCAGCTTTCACAGCTTTTTCCTTGGCACCATCCCTATACCTAGGCTGATTTATCTGCCTAGGGTTAGGGTTAGGGCTCAGCCTAGGGCTAGGATTTTTTTAAGCAGGAAGCCCTGAGTTCCAGGCTTACTGCATCTGCCAAAGGCATCCCAAAGGGAGCGCAGAAGTGCCACAACATGGCTGCTTTCACAGCTTTTTCCTTAGGAAGAACCCTAATACCCGGCTGATTTACCTTCCTAGGGTTACTGTTAGGCTTAGGCCTAGGACTTTTAAAACCAGGAAGCCCTGTGCTCCAGGCACACTGCAGCTGTTAAAGGCATCCCAAGGGGAGCGCAAAAGTGACACAACTTGGCTGCCTCCACTGCTATTTCCATGAGACCATCCCGAATCATAGGCTGATTTTCCTTCCTAGGCTTAAGGTTTGAGTTAGGCCTAGGGTTAGTGTTCTTTTAACCAGAAAGCCCTGAGTTCCAAGAACACAGCAGCTGCGAAGGACTACCCAAGAAGAGCGCAGAAGTGCCTCAACATGCCTGCCTCCACAGCTTTTTCCTTGGGGACGTCCCGAAACGAAGGCTGATTTAGAAGCCTCCAGTTTGGGCTAAAGTTGTGGTTTTTTAAACCAGGAAGCCCTGTGCTCCAAGCACACTGCAGCTGTGAAAGGCATCCCAAGGGGAGCGCAAAAGTGCCACAACATGGCTGTCTCCACAGCTTTTCCCTTGGGATAATTCCTAAACCCAGGCTGATTTAAATGACCAGTGTTATGGTTAGGGTTAGGGTTACGCCTAGGTGTAGAGCTTTTTAAACCAGCAAGCTCTGAGCTCCAGGCACACGGCAGCTGCGAAAGGCATCCCAAGGGGAGCACAAAAGTGCCAGAAAATGGCTGCCTCCACACGTTTTCATTGGCACAATTGCTAACCTAGGCTGAATCACCTGCCTCCAGTCTCAGCTAGGGACATGGTTTTTTAAACCAGGAAGCCCTGAGCTCCAGGCACTTGGCAGCTGTGAAAGGCATCCCAAGGGGAGTACAAAAGTGCAACAACATGGCAGCTTTCACAGCTTTTTCCTTGGCACCATCCCTATACCTAGGCTGATTTATCTGCCTAGGGTTAGGGTTAGGGCTCAGCCTAGGGCTAGGATTTTTTTAACCAGGAAGCCCTGAGTTCCAGGCTTACTGCATCTGCCAAAGGCATCCCAAAGGGAGCGCAGAAGTGCCACAACATGGCTGCTTTCACAGCTTTTTCCTTAGGAAGAACCCTAATACCCGGCTGATTTACCTTCCTAGGGTTACTGTTAGGCTTAGGCCTAGGACTTTTAAAACCAGGAAGCCCTGTGCTCCAGGCACACTGCAGCTGTTAAAGGCATCCCAAGGGGAGCGCAAAAGTGACACAACTTGGCTGCCTCCACTGCTATTTCCATGAGACCATCCCGAATCATAGGCTGATTTTCCTTCCTAGGCTTAAGGTTTGAGTTAGGCCTAGGGTTAGTGTTCTTTTAACCAGAAAGCCCTGAGTTCCAAGAACACAGCAGCTGCGAAGGACTACCCAAGAAGAGCGCAGAAGTGCCTCAACATGCCTGCCTCCACAGCTTTTTCCTTGGGGACGTCCCGAAACGAAGGCTGATTTAGAAGCCTCCAGTTTGGGCTAAAGTTGTGGTTTTTTAAACCAGGAAGCCCTGTGCTCCAAGCACACTGCAGCTGTGAAAGGCATCCCAAGGGGAGCGCAAAAGTGCCACAACATGGCTGTCTCCACAGCTTTTCCCTTGGGATAATTCCTAAACCCAGGCTGATTTAAATGACCAGTGTTACGGTTAGGGTTAGGGTTACGCCTAGGTGTAGAGCTTTTTAAACCAGCAAGCTCTGAGCTCCAGGCACACGGCAGCTGCGAAAGGCATCCCAAGGGGAGCACAAAAGTGCCAGAAAATGGCTGCCTCCACACGTTTTCATTGGCACCATTGCTAAGCCTAGGCTGAATCACCTGCCTCCAGTCTCAGCTAGGGACATGGTTTTTTAAACCAGGAAGCCCTGAGCTCCAGGCACACGGCAGCTGTGAAAGGCATCCCAAGGGGAGTACAAAAGTGCAACAACATGGCAGCTTTCACAGCTTTTTCCTTGGCACCATCCCTATACCTAGGCTGATTTATCTGCCTAGGCTTAGGGTTAGGGCTCAGCCTAGGGCTAGGATTTTTTTAACCAGGAAGCCCTGAGTTCCAGGCTTACTGCATCTGCCAAAGGCATCCCAAAGGGAGCGCAGAAGGTCCACAACATGGCTGCTTTCACAGCTTTTTCCTTAGGAAGAACCCTAATACCCGGCTGATTTACCTTCCTAGGGTTACTGTTAGGCTTAGGCCTAGGACTTTTAAAACCAGGAAGCCCTGTGCTCCAGGCACACTGCAGCTGTTAAAGGCATCCCAAGGGGAGCGCAAAAGTGACACAACTTGGCTGCCTCCACTGCTATTTCCATGAGACCATCCCGAATCATAGGCTGATTTTCCTTCCTAGGCTTAAGGTTTGAGTTAGGCCTAGGGTTAGTGTTCTTTTAACCAGAAAGCCCTGAGTTCCAAGAACACAGCAGCTGCGAAGGACTACCCAAGAAGAGCGCAGAAGTGCCTCAACATGCCTGCCTCCACAGCTTTTTCCTTGGGGACGTCCCGAAACGAAGGCTGATTTAGAAGCCTCCAGTTTGGGCTAAAGTTGTGGTTTTTTACACCAGGAAGCCCTGTGCTCCAAGCACACTGCAGCTGTGAAAGGCATCCCAAGGGGAGCGCAAAAGTGCCACAACATGGCTGTCTCCACAGCTTTTCCCTTGGGATAATTCCTAAACCCAGGCTGATTTAAATGACCAGTGTTATGGTTAGGGTTAGGGTTACGCCTAGGTGTAGAGCTTTTTAAACCAGCAAGCTCTGAGCTCCAGGCACACGGCAGCTGCGAAAGGCATCCCAAGGGGAGCACAAAAGTGCCAGAAAATGGCTGCCTCCACACGTTTTCATTGGCACAATTGCTAACCTAGGCTGAATCACCTGCCTCCAGTCTCAGCTAGGGACATGGTTTTTTAAACCAGGAAGCCCTGAGCTCCAGGCACACGGCAGCTGTGAAAGGCATCCCAAGGGGAGTACAAAAGTGCAACAACATGGCAGCTTTCACAGCTTTTTCCTTGGCACCATCCCTATACCTAGGCTGATTTATCTGCCTAGGCTTAGGGTTAGGGCTCAGCCTAGGGCTAGGATTTTTTTAAGCAGGAAGCCCTGAGTTCCAGGCTTACTGCATCTGCCAAAGGCATCCCAAAGGGAGCGCAGAAGTGCCACAACATGGCTGCTTTCACAGCTTTTTCCTTAGGAAGAACCCTAATACCCGGCTGATTTACCTTCCTAGGGTTACTGTTAGGCTTAGGCCTAGGACTTTTAAAACCAGGAAGCCCTGTGCTCCAGGCACACTGCAGCTGTTAAAGGCATCCCAAGGGGAGCGCAAAAGTGACACAACTTGGCTGCCTCCACTGCTATTTCCATGAGACCATCCCGAATCATAGGCTGATTTTCCTTCCTAGGCTTAAGGTTTGAGTTAGGCCTAGGGTTAGTGTTCTTTTAACCAGAAAGCCCTGAGTTCCAAGAACACAGCAGCTGCGAAGGACTACCCAAGAAGAGCGCAGAAGTGCCTCAACATGCCTGCCTCCACAGCTTTTTCCTTGGGGACGTCCCGAAACGAAGGCTGATTTAGAAGCCTCCAGTTTGGGCTAAAGTTGTGGTTTTTTACACCAGGAAGCCCTGTGCTCCAAGCACACTGCAGCTGTGAAAGGCATCCCAAGGGGAGCGCAAAAGTGCCACAACATGGCTTTCTCCACAGCTTTTCCCTTCGGATAATTCCTAAACCCAGGCTGATTTAAATGACCAGTGTTACGGTTAGGGTTAGGGTTACGCCTAGGTGTAGAGCTTTTTAAACCAGCAAGCTCTGAGCTCCAGGCACACGGCAGCTGCGAAAGGCATCCCAAGGGGAGCACAAAAGTGCCAGAAAATGGCTGCCTCCACACGTTTTCATTGGCACCATTGCTAAGCCTAGGCTGAATCACCTGCCTCCAGTCTCAGCTAGGGACATTGTTTTTTAAACCAGGAAGCCCTGAGCTCCAGGCACACGGCAGCTGTGAAAGGCATCCCAAGGGGAGTACAAAAGTGCAACAACATGGCAGCTTTCACAGCTTTTTCCTTGGCACCATCCCTATACCTAGGCTGATTTATCTGCCTAGGGTTAGGGTTAGGGCTCAGCCAAGGGCAAGGATTTTTTTAACCAGGAAGCCCTGAGTTCCAGGCTTACTGCATCTGCCAAAGGCATCCCAAAGGGAGCGCAGATGTGCCACAACATGGCTGCTTTCACAGCTTTTTCCTTAGAAAGAACCCTAATACCCGGCTGATTTACCTTCCTAGGGTTACTGTTAGGCTTAGGCCTAGGACTTTTAAAACCAGGAAGCCCTGTGCTCCAGGCACACTGCAGCTGTTAAAGGCATCCCAAGGGGAGCGCAAAAGTGACACAACTTGGCTGCCTCCACTGCTATTTCCATGAGACCATCCCGAATCATAGGCTGATTTTCCTTCCTAGGCTTAAGGTTTGAGTTAGGCCTAGGGTTAGTGTTCTTTTAACCAGAAAGCCCTGAGTTCCAAGAACACAGCAGCTGCGAAGGACTACCCAAGAAGAGCGCAGAAGTGCCTCAACATGCCTGCCTCCACAGCTTTTTCCTTGGGGACGTCCCGAAACGAAGGCTGATTTAGAAGCCTCCAGTTTGGGCTAAAGTTGTGGTTTTTTAAACCAGGAAGCCCTGTGCTCCAAGCACACTGCAGCTGTGAAAGGCATCCCAAGGGGAGCGCAAAAGTGCCACAACATGGCTGTCTCCACAGCTTTTCCCTTGGGATAATTCCTAAACCCAGGCTGATTTAAATGACCAGTGTTATGGTTAGGGTTAGGGTTACGCCTAGGTGTAGAGCTTTTTAAACCAGCAAGCTCTGAGCTCCAGGCACACGGCAGCTGCGAAAGGCATCCCAAGGGGAGCACAAAAGTGCCAGAAAATGGCTGCCTCCACACGTTTTCATTGGCACAATTGCTAACCTAGGCTGAATCACCTGCCTCCAGTCTCAGCTAGGGACATGGTTTTTTAAACCAGGAAGCCCTGAGCTCCAGGCACACGGCAGCTGTGAAAGGCATCCCAAGGGGAGTACAAAAGTGCAACAACATGGCAGCTTTCACAGCTTTTTCCTTGGCACCATCCCTATACCTAGGCTGATTTATCTGCCTAGGCTTAGGGTTAGGGCTCAGCCTAGGGCTAGGATTTTTTTAACCAGGAAGCCCTGAGTTCCAGGCTTACTGCATCTGCCAAAGGCATCCCAAAGGGAGCGCAGAAGTGCCACAACATGGCTGCTTTCACAGCTTTTTCCTTAGGAAGAACCCTAATACCCGGCTGATTTACCTTCCTAGGGTTACTGTTAGGCTTAGGCCTAGGACTATTAAAACCAGGAAGCCCTGTGCTCCAGGCACACTGCAGCTGTTAAAGGCATCCCAAGGGGAGCGCAAAAGTGACACAACTTGGCTGCCTCCACTGCTATTTCCATGAGACCATCCCGAATCATAGGTTGATTTTCCTTCCTAGGCTTAAGGTTTGAGTTAGGCCTAGGGTTAGTGTTCTTTTAACCAGAAAGCCCTGAGTTCCAAGAACACAGCAGCTGTGAAGGACTACCCAAGAAGAGCGCAGAAGTGCCTCAACATGCCTGCCTCCACAGCTTTTTCCTTGGGGACGTCCCGAAACGAAGGCTGATTTCGAAGCCTCCAGTTTGGGCTAAAGTTGTGGTTTTTTAAACCAGGAAGCCCTGTGCTCCAAGCACACTGCAGCTGTGAAAGGCATCCCAAGGGGAGCGCAAAAGTGCCACAACATGGCTGTCTCCACAGCTTTTCCCTTGGGATAATTCCTAAACCCAGGCTGATTTAAATGACCAGTGTTACGGTTAGGGTTAGGGTTACGCCTAGGTGTAGAGCTTTTTAAACCAGCAAGCTCTGAGCTCCAGGCACACGGCAGCTGCGAAAGGCATCCCAAGGGGAGCACAAAAGTGCCAGAAAATGGCTGCCTCCACACGTTTTCATTGGCACAATTGCTAACCTAGGCTGAATCACCTGCCTCCAGTCTCAGCTAGGGACATGGTTTTTTAAACCAGGAAGCCCTGAGCTCCAGGCACACGGCAGCTGTGAAAGGCATCCCAAGGGGAGTACAAAAGTGCAACAACATGGCAGCTTTCACAGCTTTTTCCTTGGCACCATCCCTATACCTAGGCTGATTTATCTGCCTAGGGTTAGGGTTAGGGCTCAGCCTAGGGCTAGGATTTTTTTAACCAGGAAGCCCTGAGTTCCAGGCTTACTGCATCTGCCAAAGGCATCCCAAAGGGAGCGCAGAAGTGCCACAACATGGCTGCTTTCACAGCTTTTTCCTTAGGAAGAACCCTAATACCCGGCTGATTTACCTTCCTAGGGTTACTGTTAGGCTTAGGCCTAGGACTTTTAAAACCAGGAAGCCCTGTGCTCCAGGCACACTGCAGCTGTGAAAGGCATCCCAAGGGGAGCGCAAAAGTGACACAACTTGGCTGCCTCCACTGCTATTTCCATGAGACCATCCCGAATCATAGGCTGATTTTCCTTCCTAGGCTTAAGGTTTGAGTTAGGCCTAGGGTTAGTGTTCTTTTAACCAGAAAGCCCTGAGTTCCAAGAACACAGCAGCTGCGAAGGACTACCCAAGAAGAGCGCAGAAGTGCCTCAACATGCCTGCCTCCACAGCTTTTTCCTTGGGGACGTCCCGAAACGAAGGCTGATTTAGAAGCCTCCAGTTTGGGCTAAAGTTGTGGTTTTTTAAACCAGGAAGCCCTGTGCTCCAAGCACACTGCAGCTGTGAAAGGCATCCCAAGGGGAGCGCAAAAGTGCCACAACATGGCTTTCTCCACAGCTTTTCCCTTCGGATAATTCCTAAACCCAGGCTGATTTAAATGACCAGTGTTACGGTTAGGGTTAGGGTTACGCCTAGGTGTAGAGCTTTTTAAACCAGCAAGCTCTGAGCTCCAGGCACACGGCAGCTGCGAAAGGCATCCCAAGGGGAGCACAAAAGTGCCAGAAAATGGCTGCCTCCACACGTTTTCATTGGCACCATTGCTAAGCCTAGGCTGAATCACCTGCCTCCAGTCTCAGCTAGGGACATGGTTTTTTAAACCAGGAAGCCCTGAGCTCCAGGCACACGGCAGCTGTGAAAGGCATCCCAAGGGGAGTACAAAAGTGCAACAACATGGCAGCTTTCACAGCTTTTTCCTTGGCACCATCCCTATACCTAGGCTGATTTATCTGCCTAGGGTTAGGGTTAGGGCTCAGCCAAGGGCAAGGATTTTTTTAAGCAGGAAGCCCTGAGTTCCAGGCTTACTGCATCTGCCAAAGGCATCCCAAAGGGAGCGCAGAAGTGCCACAACATGGCTGCTTTCACAGCTTTTTCCTTAGGAAGAACCCTAATACCCGGCTGATTTACCTTCCTAGGGTTACTGTTAGGCTTAGGCCTAGGACTTTTAAAACCAGGAAGCCCTGTGCTCCAGGCACACTGCAGCTGTGAAAGGCATCCCAAGGGGAGCGCAAAAGTGACACAACTTGGCTGCCTCCACTGCTATTTCCATGAGACCATCCCGAATCATAGGCTGATTTTCCTTCCTAGGCTTAAGGTTTGAGTTAGGCCTAGGGTTAGTGTTCTTTTAACCAGAAAGCCCTGAGTTCCAAGAACACAGCAGCTGCGAAGGACTACCCAAGAAGAGCGCAGAAGTGCCTCAACATGCCTGCCTCCACAGCTTTTTCCTTGGGGACGTCCCGAAACGAAGGCTGATTTAGAAGCCTCCAGTTTGGGCTAAAGTTGTGGTTTTTTAAACCAGGAAGCCCTGTGCTCCAAGCACACTGCAGCTGTGAAAGGCATCCCAAGGGGAGCGCAAAAGTGCCACAACATGGCTGTCTCCACAGCTTTTCCCTTGGGATAATTCCTAAACCCAGGCTGATTTAAATGACCAGTGTTACGGTTAGGGTTAGGGTTACGCCTAGGTGTAGAGCTTTTTAAACCAGCAAGCTCTGAGCTCCAGGCACACGGCAGCTGCGAAAGGCATCCCAAGGGGAGCACAAAAATGCCAGAAAATGGCTGCCTCCACACGTTTTCATTGGCACCATTGCTAAGCCTAGGCTGAATCACCTGCCTCCAGTCTCAGCTAGGGACATGGTTTTTTAAACCAGGAAGCCCTGAGCTCCAGGCACACGGCAGCTGTGAAAGGCATCCCAAGGGGAGTACAAAAGTGCAACAACATGGCAGCTTTCACAGCTTTTTCCTTGGCACCATCCCTATACCTAGGCTGATTTATCTGCCTAGGGTTAGGGTTAGGGCTCAGCCTAGGGCTAGGATATTTTTAAGCAGGAAGCCCTGAGTTCCAGGCTTACTGCATCTGCCAAAGGCATCCCAAAGGGAGCGCAGAAGGTCCACAACATGGCTGCTTTCACAGCTTTTTCCTTAGGAAGAACCCTAATACCCGGCTGATTTACCTTCCTAGGGTTACTGTTAGGCTTAGGCCTAGGACTTTTAAAACCAGGAAGCCCTGTGCTCCAGGCACACTGCAGCTGTTAAAGGCATCTCAAGGGGAGCGCAAAAGTGACACAACTTGGCTGCCTCCACTGCTATTTCCATGAGACCATCCCGAATCATAGGTTGATTTTCCTTCCTAGGCTTAAGGTTTGAGTTAGGCCTAGGGTTAGTGTTCTTTTAACCAGAAAGCCCTGAGTTCCAAGAACACAGCAGCTGTGAAGGACTACCCAAGAAGAGCGCAGAAGTGCCTCAACATGCCTGCCTCCACAGCTTTTTCCTTGGGGACGTCCCGAAACGAAGGCTGATTTAGAAGCCTCCAGTTTGGGCTAAAGTTGTGGTTTTTTAAACCAGGAAGCCCTGTGCTCCAAGCACACTGCAGCTGTGAAAGGCATCCCAAGGGGAGCGCAAAAGTGCCACAACATGGCTGTCTCCACAGCTTTTCCCTTGGGATAATTCCTAAACCCAGGCTGATTTAAATGACCAGTGTTACGGTTAGGGTTAGGGTTACGCCTAGGTGTAGAGCTTTTTAAACCAGCAAGCTCTGAGCTCCAGGCACACGGCAGCTGCGAAAGGCATCCCAAGGGGAGCACAAAAGTGCCAGAAAATGGCTGCCTCCACACGTTTTCATTGGCACAATTGCTAACCTAGGCTGAATCACCTGCCTCCAGTCTCAGCTAGGGACATGGTTTTTTAAACCAGGAAGCCCTGAGCTCCAGGCACACGGCAGCTGTGAAAGGCATCCCAAGGGGAGTACAAAAGTGCAACAACATGGCAGCTTTCACAGCTTTTTCCTTGGCACCATCCCTATACCTAGGCTGATTTATCTGCCTAGGGTTAGGGTTAGGGCTCAGCCTAGGGCTAGGATTTTTTTAACCAGGAAGCCCTGAGTTCCAGGCTTACTGCATCTGCCAAAGGCATCCCAAAGGGAGCGCAGAAGTGCCACAACATGGCTGCTTTCACAGCTTTTTCCTTAGGAAGAACCCTAATACCCGGCTGATTTACCTTCCTAGGGTTACTGTTAGGCTTAGGCCTAGGACTTTTAAAACCAGGAAGCCCTGTGCTCCAGGCACACTGCAGCTGTTAAAGGCATCCCAAGGGGAGCGCAAAAGTGACACAACTTGGCTGCCTCCACTGCTATTTCCATGAGACCATCCCGAATCATAGGCTGATTTTCCTTCCTAGGCTTAAGGTTTGAGTTAGGCCTAGGGTTAGTGTTCTTTTAACCAGAAAGCCCTGAGTTCCAAGAACACAGCAGCTGCGAAGGACTACCCAAGAAGAGCGCAGAAGTGCCTCAACATGCCTGCCTCCACAGCTTTTTCCTTGGGGACGTCCCGAAACGAAGGCTGATTTAGAAGCCTCCAGTTTGGGCTAAAGTTGTGGTTTTTTACACCAGGAAGCCCTGTGCTCCAAGCACACTGCAGCTGTGAAAGGCATCCCAAGGGGAGCGCAAAAGTGCCACAACATGGCTTTCTCCACAGCTTTTCCCTTCGGATAATTCCTAAACCCAGGCTGATTTAAATGACCAGTGTTACGGTTAGGGTTAGGGTTACGCCTAGGTGTAGAGCTTTTTAAACCAGCAAGCTCTGAGCTCCAGGCACACGGCAGCTGCGAAAGGCATCCCAAGGGGAGCACAAAAGTGCCAGAAAATGGCTGCCTCCACACGTTTTCATTGGCACCATTGCTAAGCCTAGGCTGAATCACCTGCCTCCAGTCTCAGCTAGGGACATTGTTTTTTAAACCAGGAAGCCCTGAGCTCCAGGCACACGGCAGCTGTGAAAGGCATCCCAAGGGGAGTACAAAAGTGCAACAACATGGCAGCTTTCACAGCTTTTTCCTTGGCACCATCCCTATACCTAGGCTGATTTATCTGCCTAGGGTTAGGGTTAGGGCTCAGCCTAGGGCTAGGATTTTTTTAAGCAGGAAGCCCTGAGTTCCAGGCTTACTGCATCTGCCAAACTCATCCCAAAGGGAGCGCAGAAGTGCCACAACATGGCTGCTTTCACAGCTTTTTCCTTAGGAAGAACCCTAATACCCGGCTGATTTACCTTCCTAGGGTTACTGTTAGGCTTAGGCCTAGGACTTTTAAAACCAGGAAGCCCTGTGCTCCAGGCACACTGCAGCTGTGAAAGGCATCCCAAGGGGAGCGCAAAAGTGACACAACTTGGCTGCCTCCACTGCTATTTCCATGAGACCATCCCGAATCATAGGCTGATTTTCCTTCCTAGGCTTAAGGTTTGAGTTAGGCCTAGGGTTAGTGTTCTTTTAACCAGAAAGCCCTGAGTTCCAAGAACACAGCAGCTGCGAAGGACTACCCAAGAAGAGCGCAGAAGTGCCTCAACATGCCTGCCTCCACAGCTTTTTCCTTGGGGACGTCCCGAAACGAAGGCTGATTTAGAAGCCTCCAGTTTGGGCTAAAGTTGTGGTTTTTTAAACCAGGAAGCCCTGTGCTCCAAGCACACTGCAGCTGTGAAAGGCATCCCAAGGGGAGCGCAAAAGTGCCACAACATGGCTGTCTCCACAGCTTTTCCCTTGGGATAATTCCTAAACCCAGGCTGATTTAAATGACCAGTGTTACGGTTAGGGTTAGGGTTACGCCTAGGTGTAGAGCTTTTTAAACCAGCAAGCTCTGAGCTCCAGGCACACGGCAGCTGCGAAAGGCATCCCAAGGGGAGCACAAAAATGCCAGAAAATGGCTGCCTCCACACGTTTTCATTGGCACCATTGCTAAGCCTAGGCTGAATCACCTGCCTCCAGTCTCAGCTAGGGACATGGTTTTTTAAACCAGGAAGCCCTGAGCTCCAGGCACACGGCAGCTGTGAAAGGCATCCCAAGGGGAGTACAAAAGTGCAACAACATGGCAGCTTTCACAGCTTTTTCCTTGGCACCATCCCTATACCTAGGCTGATTTATCTGCCTAGGGTTAGGGTTAGGGCTCAGCCTAGGGCTAGGATATTTTTAAGCAGGAAGCCCTGAGTTCCAGGCTTACTGCATCTGCCAAAGGCATCCCAAAGGGAGCGCAGAAGGTCCACAACATGGCTGCTTTCACAGCTTTTTCCTTAGGAAGAACCCTAATACCCGGCTGATTTACCTTCCTAGGGTTACTGTTAGGCTTAGGCCTAGGACTTTTAAAACCAGGAAGCCCTGTGCTCCAGGCACACTGCAGCTGTTAAAGGCATCTCAAGGGGAGCGCAAAAGTGACACAACTTGGCTGCCTCCACTGCTATTTCCATGAGACCATCCCGAATCATAGGTTGATTTTCCTTCCTAGGCTTAAGGTTTGAGTTAGGCCTAGGGTTAGTGTTCTTTTAACCAGAAAGCCCTGAGTTCCAAGAACACAGCAGCTGTGAAGGACTACCCAAGAAGAGCGCAGAAGTGCCTCAACATGCCTGCCTCCACAGCTTTTTCCTTGGGGACGTCCCGAAACGAAGGCTGATTTAGAAGCCTCCAGTTTGGGCTAAAGTTGTGGTTTTTTAAAGCAGGAAGCCCTGTGCTCCAAGCACACTGCAGCTGTGAAAGGCATCCCAAGGGGAGCGCAAAAGTGCCACAACATGGCTGTCTCCACAGCTTTTCCCTTGGGATAATTCCTAAACCCAGGCTGATTTAAATGACCAGTGTTACGGTTAGGGTTAGGGTTACGCCTAGGTGTAGAGCTTTTTAAACCAGCAAGCTCTGAGCTCCAGGCACACGGCAGCTGCGAAAGGCATCCCAAGGGGAGCACAAAAGTGCCAGAAAATGGCTGCCTCCACACGTTTTCATTGGCACTATTGCTAAGCCTAGGCTGAATCACCTGCCTCCAGTCTCAGCAAGGGACATGGTTTTTTAAACCAGGAAGCCCTGAGCTCCAGGCACACGGCAGCTGTGAAAGGCATCCCAAGGGGAGTACAAAAGTGCAACAACATGGCAGCTTTCACAGCTTTTTCCTTGGCACCATCCCTATACCTAGGCTGATTTATCTGCCTAGGGTTAGGGTTAGGGCTCAGCCTAGGGCTAGGAATTTTTTAAGCAGGAAGCCCTGAGTTCCAGGCTTACTGCATCTGCCAAAGGCATCCCAAAGGGAGCGCAGAAGTGCCACAACATGGCTGCTTTCACAGCTTTTTCCTTAGGAAGAACCCTAATACCCGGCTGATTTACCTTCCTAGGGTTACTGTTAGGCTTAGGCCTAGGACTTTTAAAACCAGGAAGCCCTGTGCTCCAGGCACACTGCAGCTGTTAAAGGCATCCCAAGGGGAGCGCAAAAGTGACACAACTTGGCTGCCTCCACTGCTATTTCCATGAGACCATCCCGAATCATAGGCTGATTTTCCTTCCTAGGCTTAAGGTTTGAGTTAGGCCTAGGGTTAGTGTTCTTTTAACCAGAAAGCCCTGAGTTCCAAGAACACAGCAGCTGCGAAGGACTACCCAAGAAGAGCGCAGAAGTGCCTCAACATGCCTGCCTCCACAGCTTTTTCCTTGGGGACGTCCCGAAACGAAGGCTGATTTAGAAGCCTCCAGTTTGGGCTAAAGTTGTGGTTTTTTACACCAGGAAGCCCTGTGCTCCAAGCACACTGCAGCTGTGAAAGGCATCCCAAGGGGAGCGCAAAAGTGCCACAACATGGCTGTCTCCACAGCTTTTCCCTTGGGATAATTCCTAAACCCAGGCTGATTTAAATGACCAGTGTTATGGTTAGGGTTAGGGTTACGCCTAGGTGTAGAGCTTTTTAAACCAGCAAGCTCTGAGCTCCAGGCACACGGCAGCTGCGAAAGGCATCCCAAGGGGAGCACAAAAGTGCCAGAAAATGGCTGCCTCCACACGTTTTCATTGGCACAATTGCTAAGCCTAGGCTGAATCACCTGCCTCCAGTCTCAGCTAGGGACATGGTTTTTTAAACCAGGAAGCCCTGAGCTCCAGGCACACGGCAGCTGTGAAAGGCATCCCAAGGGGAGTACAAAAGTGCAACAACATGGCAGCTTTCACAGCTTTTTCCTTGGCACCATCCCTATACCTAGGCTGATTTATCTGCCTAGGCTTAGGGTTAGGGCTCAGCCTAGGGCTAGGATTTTTTTAACCAGGAAGCCCTGAGTTCCAGGCTTACTGCATCTGCCAAAGGCATCCCAAAGGGAGCGCAGAAGTGCCACAACATGGCTGCTTTCACAGCTTTTTCCTTAGGA
Source organism: Ammospiza caudacuta (assembly GCF_027887145.1). Classification (NCBI taxonomy): domain Eukaryota; kingdom Metazoa; phylum Chordata; class Aves; order Passeriformes; family Passerellidae; genus Ammospiza; species Ammospiza caudacuta. The sequence goes on along the minus strand of NW_026683144.1, from coordinate 718,341 downwards.
AGAACCCTAATACCCGGCTGATTTACCTTCCTAGGGTTACTGTTAGGCTTAGGCCTAGGACTTTTAAAACCAGGAAGCCCTGTGCTCCAGGCACACTGCAGCTGTTAAAGGCATCCCAAGGGGAGCGCAAAAGTGACACAACTTGGCTGCCTCCACTGCTATTTCCATGAGACCATCCCGAATCATAGGCTGATTTTCCTTCCTAGGCTTAAGGTTTGAGTTAGGCCTAGGGTTAGTGTTCTTTTAACCAGAAAGCCCTGAGTTCCAAGAACACAGCAGCTGCGAAGGACTACCCAAGAAGAGCGCAGAAGTGCCTCAACATGCCTGCCTCCACAGCTTTTTCCTTGGGGACGTCCCGAAACGAAGGCTGATTTAGAAGCCTCCAGTTTGGGCTAAAGTTGTGGTTTTTTAAAGCAGGAAGCCCTGTGCTCCAAGCACACTGCAGCTGTGAAAGGCATCCCAAGGGGAGCGCAAAAGTGCCACAACATGGCTGTCTCCACAGCTTTTCCCTTGGGATAATTCCTAAACCCAGGCTGATTTAAATGACCAGTGTTACGGTTAGGGTTAGGGTTACGCCTAGGTGTAGAGCTTTTTAAACCAGCAAGCTCTGAGCTCCAGGCACACGGCAGCTGCGAAAGGCATCCCAAGTGGAGCACAAAAGTGCCAGAAAATGGCTGCCTCCACACGTTTTCATTGGCACCATTGCTAAGCCTAGGCTGAATCACCTGCCTCCAGTCTCAGCTAGGGACATTGTTTTTTAAACCAGGAAGCCCTGAGCTCCAGGCACACGGCAGCTGTGAAAGGCATCCCAAGGGGAGTACAAAAGTGCAACAACATGGCAGCTTTCACAGCTTTTTCCTTGGCACCATCCCTATACCTAGGCTGATTTATCTGCCTAGGCTTAGGGTTAGGGCTCAGCCTAGGGCTAGGATTTTTTTAAGCAGGAAGCCCTGAGTTCCAGGCTTACTGCATCTGCCAAAGGCATCCCAAAGGGAGCGCAGAAGTGCCACAACATGGCTGCTTTCACAGCTTTTTCCTTAGGAAGAACCCTAATACCCGGCTGATTTACCTTCCTAGGGTTACTGTTAGGCTTAGGCCTAGGACTTTTAAAACCAGGAAGCCCTGTGCTCCAGGCACACTGCAGCTGTTAAAGGCATCCCAAGGGGAGCGCAAAAGTGACACAACTTGGCTGCCTCCACTGCTATTTCCATGAGACCATCCCGAATCATAGGCTGATTTTCCTTCCTAGGCTTAAGGTTTGAGTTAGGCCTAGGGTTAGTGTTCTTTTAACCAGAAAGCCCTGAGTTCCAAGAACACAGCAGCTGCGAAGGACTACCCAAGAAGAGCGCAGAAGTGCCTCAACATGCCTGCCTCCACAGCTTTTTCCTTGGGGACGTCCCGAAACGAAGGCTGATTTAGAAGCCTCCAGTTTGGGCTAAAGTTGTGGTTTTTTAAACCAGGAAGCCCTGTGCTCCAAGCACACTGCAGCTGTGAAAGGCATCCCAAGGGGAGCGCAAAAGTGCCACAACATGGCTGTCTCCACAGCTTTTCCCTTGGGATAATTCCTAAACCCAGGCTGATTTAAATGACCAGTGTTACGGTTAGGGTTAGGGTTACGCCTAGGTGTAGAGCTTTTTAAACCAGCAAGCTCTGAGCTCCAGGCACACGGCAGCTGCGAAAGGCATCCCAAGGGGAGCACAAAAGTGCCAGAAAATGGCTGCCTCCACACGTTTTCATTGGCACCATTGCTAAGCCTAGGCTGAATCACCTGCCTCCAGTCTCAGCTAGGGACATGGTTTTTTAAACCAGGAAGCCCTGAGCTCCAGGCACACGGCAGCTGTGAAAGGCATCCCAAGGGGAGTACAAAAGTGCAACAACATGGCAGCTTTCACAGCTTTTTCCTTGGCACCATCCCTATACCTAGGCTGATTTATCTGCCTAGGGTTAGGGTTAGGGCTCAGCCTAGGGCTAGGATTTTTTTAACCAGGAAGCCCTGAGTTCCAGGCTTACTGCATCTGCCAAAGGCATCCCAAAGGGAGCGCAGAAGTGCCACAACATGGCTGCTTTCACAGCTTTTTCCTTAGGAAGAACCCTAATACCCGGCTGATTTACCTTCCTAGGGTTACTGTTAGGCTTAGGCCTAGGACTTTTAAAACCAGGAAGCCCTGTGCTCCAGGCACACTGCAGCTGTTAAAGGCATCCCAAGGGGAGCGCAAAAGTGACACAACTTGGCTGCCTCCACTGCTATTTCCATGAGACCATCCCGAATCATAGGCTGATTTTCCTTCCTAGGCTTAAGGTTTGAGTTAGGCCTAGGGTTAGTGTTCTTTTAACCAGAAAGCCCTGAGTTCCAAGAACACAGCAGCTGCGAAGGACTACCCAAGAAGAGCGCAGAAGTGCCTCAACATGCCTGCCTCCACAGCTTTTTCCTTGGGGACGTCCCGAAACGAAGGCTGATTTAGAAGCCTCCAGTTTGGGCTAAAGTTGTGGTTTTTTACACCAGGAAGCCCTGTGCTCCAAGCACACTGCAGCTGTGAAAGGCATCCCAAGGGGAGCGCAAAAGTGCCACAACATGGCTGTCTCCACAGCTTTTCCCTTGGGATAATTCCTAAACCCAGGCTGATTTAAATGACCAGTGTTACGGTTAGGGTTAGGGTTACGCCTAGGTGTAGAGCTTTTTAAACCAGCAAGCTCTGAGCTCCAGGCACACGGCAGCTGCGAAAGGCATCCCAAGGGGAGCACAAAAGTGCCAGAAAATGGCTGCCTCCACACGTTTTCATTGGCACCATTGCTAAGCCTAGGCTGAATCACCTGCCTCCAGTCTCAGCTAGGGACATGGTTTTTTAAACCAGGAAGCCCTGAGCTCCAGGCACACGGCAGCTGTGAAAGGCATCCCAAGGGGAGTACAAAAGTGCAACAACATGGCAGCTTTCACAGCTTTTTCCTTGGCACCATCCCTATACCTAGGCTGATTTATCTGCCTAGGGTTAGGGTTAGGGCTCAGCCTAGGGCTAGGAATTTTTTAACCAGGAAGCCCTGAGTTCCAGGCTTACTGCATCTGCCAAAGGCATCCCAAAGGGAGCGCAGAAGTGCCACAACATGGCTGCTTTCACAGCTTTTTCCTTAGGAAGAACCCTAATACCCGGCTGATTTACCTTCCTAGGGTTACTGTTAGGCTTAGGCCTAGGACTTTTAAAACCAGGAAGCCCTGTGCTCCAGGCACACTGCAGCTGTTAAAGGCATCCCAAGGGGAGCGCAAAAGTGACACAACTTGGCTGCCTCCACTGCTATTTCCATGAGACCATCCCAAATCATAGGTTGATTTTCCTTCCTAGGCTTAAGGTTTGAGTTAGGCCTAGGGTTAGTGTTCTTTTAACCAGAAAGCCCTGAGTTCCAAGAACACAGCAGCTGCGAAGGACTACCCAAGAAGAGCGCAGAAGTGCCTCAACATGCCTGCCTCCACAGCTTTTTCCTTGGGGACGTCCCGAAACGAAGGCTGATTTAGAAGCCTCCAGTTTGGGCTAAAGTTGTGGTTTTTTAAACCAGGAAGCCCTGTGCTCCAAGCACACTGCAGCTGTGAAAGGCATCCCAAGGGGAGCGCAAAAGTGCCACAACATGGCTGTCTCCACAGCTTTTCCCTTGGGATAATTCCTAAACCCAGGCTGATTTAAATGACCAGTGTTACGGTTAGGGTTAGGGTTAGGCCTAGGTGTAGAGCTTTTTAAACCAGCAAGCTCTGAGCTCCAGGCACACGGCAGCTGCGAAAGGCATCCCAAGGGGAGCACAAAAGTGCCAGAAAATGGCTGCCTCCACACGTTTTCATTGGCACCATTGCTAAGCCTAGGCTGAATCACCTGCCTCCAGTCTCAGCTAGGGACATGGTTTTTTAAACCAGGAAGCCCTGAGCTCCAGGCACACGGCAGCTGTGAAAGGCATCCCAAGGGGAGTACAAAAGTGCAACAACATGGCAGCTTTCACAGCTTTTTCCTTGGCACCATCCCTATACCTAGGCTGATTTATCTGCCTAGGGTTAGGGTTAGGGCTCAGCCTAGGGCTAGGAATTTTTTAACCAGGAAGCCCTGAGTTCCAGGCTTACTGCATCTGCCAAAGGCATCCCAAAGGGAGCGCAGAAGTGCCACAACATGGCTGCTTTCACAGCTTTTTCCTTAGGAAGAACCCTAATACCCGGCTGATTTACCTTCCTAGGGTTACTGTTAGGCTTAGGCCTAGGACTTTTAAAACCAGGAAGCCCTGTGCTCCAGGCACACTGCAGCTGTTAAAGGCATCCCAAGGGGAGCGCAAAAGTGACACAACTTGGCTGCCTCCACTGCTATTTCCATGAGACCATCCCAAATCATAGGTTGATTTTCCTTCCTAGGCTTAAGGTTTGAGTTAGGCCTAGGGTTAGTGTTCTTTTAACCAGAAAGCCCTGAGTTCCAAGAACACAGCAGCTGCGAAGGACTACCCAAGAAGAGCGCAGAAGTGCCTCAACATGCCTGCCTCCACAGCTTTTTCCTTGGGGACGTCCCGAAACGAAGGCTGATTTAGAAGCCTCCAGTTTGGGCTAAAGTTGTGGTTTTTTAAACCAGGAAGCCCTGTGCTCCAAGCACACTGCAGCTGTGAAAGGCATCCCAAGGGGAGCGCAAAAGTGCCACAACATGGCTGTCTCCACAGCTTTTCCCTTGGGATAATTCCTAAACCCAGGCTGATTTAAATGACCAGTGTTACGGTTAGGGTTAGGGTTACGCCTAGGTGTAGAGCTTTTTAAACCAGCAAGCTCTGAGCTCCAGGCACACGGCAGCTGCGAAAGGCATCCCAAGGGGAGCACAAAAGTGCCAGAAAATGGCTGCCTCCACACGTTTTCATTGGCACCATTGCTAAGCCTAGGCTGAATCACCTGCGTCCAGTCTCAGCTAGGGACATGGTTTTTTAAACCAGGAAGCCCTGAGCTCCAGGCACACGGCAGCTGTGAAAGGCATCCCAAGGGGAGTACAAAAGTGCAACAACATGGCAGCTTTCACAGCTTTTTCCTTGGCAACATCCCTATACCTAGGCTGATTTATCTGCCTAGGCTTAGGGTTAGGGCTCAGCCTAGGGCTAGGATTTTTTTAAGCAGGAAGCCCTGAGTTCCAGGCTTACTGCATCTGCCAAAGGCATCCCAAAGGGAGCGCAGAAGTGCCACAACATGGCTGCTTTCACAGCTTGTTCCTTAGGAAGAACCCTAATACCCGGCTGATTTACCTTCCTAGGGTTACTGTTAGGCTTAGGCCTAGGACTTTTAAAACCAGGAAGCCCTGTGCTCCAGGCACACTGCAGCTGTTAAAGGCATCCCAAGGGGAGCGCAAAAGTGACACAACTTGGCTGCCTCCACTGCTATTTCCATGAGACCATCCCGAATCATAGGCTGATTTTCCTTCCTAGGCTTAAGGTTTGAGTTAGGCCTAGGGTTAGTGTTCTTTTAACCAGAAAGCCCTGAGTTCCAAGAACACAGCAGCTGCGAAGGACTACCCAAGAAGAGCGCAGAAGTGCCTCAACATGCCTGCCTCCACAGCTTTTTCCTTGGGGACGTCCCGAAACGAAGGCTGATTTAGAAGCCTCCAGTTTGGGCTAAAGTTGTGGTTTTTTAAACCAGGAAGCCCTGTGCTCCAAGCACACTGTAGCTGTGAAAGGCATCCCAAGGGGAGCGCAAAAGTGCCACAACATGGCTGTCTCCACAGCTTTTCCCTTGGGATAATTCCTAAACCCAGGCTGATTTAAATGACCAGTGTTATGGTTAGGGTTAGGGTTACGCCTAGGTGTAGAGCTTTTTAAACCAGCAAGCTCTGAGCTCCAGGCACACGGCAGCTGCGAAAGGCATCCCAAGGGGAGCACAAAAGTGCCAGAAAATGGCTGCCTCCACACGTTTTCATTGGCACAATTGCTAACCTAGGCTGAATCACCTGCCTCCAGTCTCAGCTAGGGACATGGTTTTTTAAACCAGGAAGCCCTGAGCTCCAGGCACACGGCAGCTGTGAAAGGCATCCCAAGGGGAGTACAAAAGTGCAACAACATGGCAGCTTTCACAGCTTTTTCCTTGGCACCATCCCTATACCTAGGCTGATTTATCTGCCTAGGGTTAGGGTTAGGGCTCAGCCTAGGGCTAGGATTTTTTTAACCAGGAAGCCCTGAGTTCCAGGCTTACTGCATCTGCCAAAGGCATCCCAAAGGGAGCGCAGAAGTGCCACAACATGGCTGCTTTCACAGCTTTTTCCTTAGGAAGAACCCTAATACCCGGCTGATTTACCTTCCTAGGGTTACTGTTAGGCTTAGGCCTAGGACTTTTAAAACCAGGAAGCCCTGTGCTCCAGGCACACTGCAGCTGTTAAAGGCATCCCAAGGGGAGCGCAAAAGTGACACAACTTGGCTGCCTCCACTGCTATTTCCATGAGACCATCCCGAATCATAGGCTGATTTTCCTTCCTAGGCTTAAGGTTTGAGTTAGGCCTAGGGTTAGTGTTCTTTTAACCAGAAAGCCCTGAGTTCCAAGAACACAGCAGCTGCGAAGGACTACCCAAGAAGAGCGCAGAAGTGCCTCAACATGCCTGCCTCCACAGCTTTTTCCTTGGGGACGTCCCGAAACGAAGGCTGATTTAGAAGCCTCCAGTTTGGGCTAAAGTTGTGGTTTTTTACACCAGGAAGCCCTGTGCTCCAAGCACACTGCAGCTGTGAAAGGCATCCCAAGGGGAGCGCAAAAGTGCCACAACATGGCTGTCTCCACAGCTTTTCCCTTGGGATAATTCCTAAACCCAGGCTGATTTAAATGACCAGTGTTACGGTTAGGGTTAGGGTTACGCCTAGGTGTAGAGCTTTTTAAACCAGCAAGCTCTGAGCTCCAGGCACACGGCAGCTGCGAAAGGCATCCCAAGGGGAGCACAAAAGTGCCAGAAAATGGCTGCCTCCACACGTTTTCATTGGCACCATTGCTAAGCCTAGGCTGAATCACCTGCCTCCAGTCTCAGCTAGGGACATGGTTTTTTAAACCAGGAAGCCCTGAGCTCCAGGCACACGGCAGCTGTGAAAGGCATCCCAAGGGGAGTACAAAAGTGCAACAACATGGCAGCTTTCACAGCTTTTTCCTTGGCACCATCCCTATACCTAGGCTGATTTATCTGCCTAGGGTTAGGGTTAGGGCTCAGCCTAGGGCTAGGATTTTTTTAAGCAGGAAGCCCTGAGTTCCAGGCTTACTGCATCTGCCAAAGGCATCCCAAAGGGAGCGCAGAAGTGCCACAACATGGCTGCTTTCACAGCTTTTTCCTTAGGAAGAACCCTAATACCCGGCTGATTTACCTTCCTAGGGTTACTGTTAGGCTTAGGCCTAGGACTTTTAAAACCAGGAAGCCCTGTGCTCCAGGCACACTGCAGCTGTTAAAGGCATCCCAAGGGGAGCGCAAAAGTGACACAACTTGGCTGCCTCCACTGCTATTTCCATGAGACCATCCCGAATCATAGGCTGATTTTCCTTCCTAGGCTTAAGGTTTGAGTTAGGCCTAGGGTTAGTGTTCTTTTAACCAGAAAGCCCTGAGTTCCAAGAACACAGCAGCTGTGAAGGACTACCCAAGAAGAGCGCAGAAGTGCCTCAACATGCCTGCCTCCACAGCTTTTTCCTTGGGGACGTCCCGAAACGAAGGCTGATTTAGAAGCCTCCAGTTTGGGCTAAAGTTGTGGTTTTTTACACCAGGAAGCCCTGTGCTCCAAGCACACTGCAGCTGTGAAAGGCATCCCAAGGGGAGCGCAAAAGTGCCACAACATGGCTGTCTCCACAGCTTTTCCCTTGGGATAATTCCTAAACCCAGGCTGATTTAAATGACCAGTGTTACGGTTAGGGTTAGGGTTACGCCTAGGTGTAGAGCTTTTTAAACCAGCAAGCTCTGAGCTCCAGGCACACGGCAGCTGCGAAAGGCATCCCAAGGGGAGCACAAAAGTGCCAGAAAATGGCTGCCTCCACACGTTTTCATTGGCACCATTGCTAAGCCTAGGCTGAATCACCTGCCTCCAGTCTCAGCAAGGGACATGGTTTTTTAAACCAGGAAGCCCTGAGCTCCAGGCACACGGCAGCTGTGAAAGGCATCCCAAGGGGAGTACAAAAGTGCAACAACATGGCAGCTTTCACAGCTTTTTCCTTGGCACCATCCCTATACCTAGGCTGATTTATCTGCCTAGGCTTAGGGTTAGGGCTCAGCCTAGGGCTAGGATTTTTTTAACCAGGAAGCCCTGAGTTCCAGGCTTACTGCATCTGCCAAAGGCATCCCAAAGGGAGCGCAGAAGTGCCACAACATGGCTGCTTTCACAGCTTTTTCCTTAGGAAGAACCCTAATACCCGGCTGATTTACCTTCCTAGGGTTACTGTTAGGCTTAGGCCTAGGACTTTTAAAACCAGGAAGCCCTGTGCTCCAGGCACACTGCAGCTGTTAAAGGCATCCCAAGGGGAGCGCAAAAGTGACACAACTTGGCTGCCTCCACTGCTATTTCCATGAGACCATCCCGAATCATAGGCTGATTTTCCTTCCTAGGCTTAAGGTTTGAGTTAGGCCTAGGGTTAGTGTTCTTTTAACCAGAAAGCCCTGAGTTCCAAGAACACAGCAGCTGCGAAGGACTACCCAAGAAGAGCGCAGAAGTGCCTCAACATGCCTGCCTCCACAGCTTTTTCCTTGGGGACGTCCCGAAACGAAGGCTGATTTAGAAGCCTCCAGTTTGGGCTAAAGTTGTGGTTTTTTAAACCAGGAAGCCCTGTGCTCCAAGCACACTGCAGCTGTGAAAGGCATCCCAAGGGGAGCGCAAAAGTGCCACAACATGGCTGTCTCCACAGCTTTTCCCTTGGGATAATTCCTAAACCCAGGCTGATTTAAATGACCAGTGTTATGGTTAGGGTTAGGGTTACGCCTAGGTGTAGAGCTTTTTAAACCAGCAAGCTCTGAGCTCCAGGCACACGGCAGCTGCGAAAGGCATCCCAAGGGGAGCACAAAAGTGCCAGAAAATGGCTGCCTCCACACGTTTTCATTGGCACCATTGCTAAGCCTAGGCTGAATCACCTGCCTCCAGTCTCAGCTAGGGACATGGTTTTTTAAACCAGGAAGCCCTGAGCTCCAGGCACACGGCAGCTGTGAAAGGCATCCCAAGGGGAGTACAAAAGTGCAACAACATGGCAGCTTTCACAGCTTTTTCCTTGGCACCATCCCTATACCTAGGCTGATTTATCTGCCTAGGGTTAGGGTTAGGGCTCAGCCTAGGGCAAGGATTTTTTTAAGCAGGAAGCCCTGAGTTCCAGGCTTACTGCATCTGCCAAAGGCATCCCAAAGGGAGCGCAGAAGTGCCACAACATGGCTGCTTTCACAGCTTTTTCCTTAGGAAGAACCCTAATACCCGGCTGATTTACCTTCCTAGGGTTACTGTTAGGCTTAGGCCTAGGACTTTTAAAACCAGGAAGCCCTGTGCTCCAGGCACACTGCAGCTGTTAAAGGCATCCCAAGGGGAGCGCAAAAGTGACACAACTTGGCTGCCTCCACTGCTATTTCCATGAGACCATCCCGAATCATAGGCTGATTTTCCTTCCTAGGCTTAAGGTTTGAGTTAGGCCTAGGGTTAGTGTTCTTTTAACCAGAAAGCCCTGAGTTCCAAGAACACAGCAGCTGCGAAGGACTACCCAAGAAGAGCGCAGAAGTGCCTCAACATGCCTGCCTCCACAGCTTTTTCCTTGGGGACGTCCCGAAACGAAGGCTGATTTAGAAGCCTCCAGTTTGGGCTAAAGTTGTGGTTTTTTACACCAGGAAGCCCTGTGCTCCAAGCACACTGCAGCTGTGAAAGGCATCCCAAGGGGAGCGCAAAAGTGCCACAACATGGCTGTCTCCACAGCTTTTCCCTTGGGATAATTCCTAAACCCAGGCTGATTTAAATGACCAGTGTTACGGTTAGGGTTAGGGTTACGCCTAGGTGTAGAGCTTTTTAAACCAGCAAGCTCTGAGCTCCAGGCACACGGCAGCTGCGAAAGGCATCCCAAGGGGAGCACAAAAGTGCCAGAAAATGGCTGCCTCCACACGTTTTCATTGGCACCATTGCTAAGCCTAGGCTGAATCACCTGCCTCCAGTCTCAGCTAGGGACATGGTTTTTTAAACCAGGAAGCCCTGAGCTCCAGGCACACGGCAGCTGTGAAAGGCATCCCAAGGGGAGTACAAAAGTGCAACAACATGGCAGCTTTCACAGCTTTTTCCTTGGCACCATCCCTATACCTAGGCTGATTTATCTGCCTAGGCTTAGGGTTAGGGCTCAGCCTAGGGCTAGGATTTTTTTAACCAGGAAGCCCTGAGTTCCAGGCTTACTGCATCTGCCAAAGGCATCCCAAAGGGAGCGCAGAAGTGCCACAACATGGCTGCTTTCACAGCTTTTTCCTTAGGAAGAACCCTAATACCCGGCTGATTTACCTTCCTAGGGTTACTGTTAGGCTTAGGCCTAGGACTTTTAAAACCAGGAAGCCCTGTGCTCCAGGCACACTGCAGCTGTTAAAGGCATCCCAAGGGGAGCGCAAAAGTGACACAACTTGGCTGCCTCCACTGCTATTTCCATGAGACCATCCCGAATCATAGGCTGATTTTCCTTCCTAGGCTTAAGGTTTGAGTTAGGCCTAGGGTTAGTGTTCTTTTAACCAGAAAGCCCTGAGTTCCAAGAACACAGCAGCTGCGAAGGACTACCCAAGAAGAGCGCAGAAGTGCCTCAACATGCCTGCCTCCACAGCTTTTTCCTTGGGGACGTCCCGAAACGAAGGCTGATTTAGAAGCCTCCAGTTTGGGCTAAAGTTGTGGTTTTTTAAACCAGGAAGCCCTGTGCTCCAAGCACACTGCAGCTGTGAAAGGCATCCCAAGGGGAGCGCAAAAGTGCCACAACATGGCTGTCTCCACAGCTTTTCCCTTGGGATAATTCCTAAACCCAGGCTGATTTAAATGACCAGTGTTATGGTTAGGGTTAGGGTTACGCCTAGGTGTAGAGCTTTTAAAACCAGCAAGCTCTGAGCTCCAGGCACACGGCAGCTGCGAAAGGCATCCCAAGGGGAGCACAAAAGTGCCAGAAAATGGCTGCCTCCACACGTTTTCATTGGCACCATTGCTAAGCCTAGGCTGAATCACCTGCCTCCAGTCTCAGCTAGGGACATGGTTTTTTAAACCAGGAAGCCCTGAGCTCCAGGCACACGGCAGCTGTGAAAGGCATCCCAAGGGGAGTACAAAAGTGCAACAACATGGCAGCTTTCACAGCTTTTTCCTTGGCACCATCCCTATACCTAGGCTGATTTATCTGCCTAGGCTTAGGGTTAGGGCTCAGCCTAGGGCTAGGATTTTTTTAACCAGGAAGCCCTGAGTTCCAGGCTTACTGCATCTGCCAAAGGCATCCCAAAGGGAGCGCAGAAGTGCCACAACATGGCTGCTTTCACAGCTTTTTCCTTAGGAAGAACCCTAATACCCGGCTGATTTACCTTCCTAGGGTTACTGTTAGGCTTAGGCCTAGGACTTTTAAAACCAGGAAGCCCTGTGCTCCAGGCACACTGCAGCTGTTAAAGGCATCCCAAGGGGAGCGCAAAAGTGACACAACTTGGCTGCCTCCACTGCTATTTCCATGAGACCATCCCGAATCATAGGTTGATTTTCCTTCCTAGGCTTAAGGTTTGAGTTAGGCCTAGGGTTAGTGTTCTTTTAACCAGAAAGCCCTGAGTTCCAAGAACACAGCAGCTGCGAAGGACTACCCAAGAAGAGCGCAGAAGTGCCTCAACATGCCTGCCTCCACAGCTTTTTCCTTGGGGACGTCCCGAAACGAAGGCTGATTTAGAAGCCTCCAGTTTGGGCTAAAGTTGTGGTTTTTTACACCAGGAAGCCCTGTGCTCCAAGCACACTGCAGCTGTGAAAGGCATCCCAAGGGGAGCGCAAAAGTGCCACAACATGGCTGTCTCCACAGCTTTTCCCTTGGGATAATTCCTAAACCCAGGCTGATTTAAATGACCAGTGTTACGGTTAGGGTTAGGGTTACGCCTAGGTGTAGAGCTTTTTAAACCAGCAAGCTCTGAGCTCCAGGCACACGGCAGCTGCAAAAGGCATCCCAAGGGGAGCACAAAAGTGCCAGAAAATGGCTGCCTCCACACGTTTTCATTGGCACCATTGCTAAGCCTAGGCTGAATCACCTGCCTCCAGTCTCAGCTAGGGACATGGTTTTTTAAACCAGGAAGCCCTGAGCTCCAGGCACACGGCAGCTGTGAAAGGCATCCCAAGGGGAGTACAAAAGTGCAACAACATGGCAGCTTTCACAGCTTTTTCCTTGGCAACATCCCTATACCTAGGCTGATTTATCTGCCTAGGGTTAGGGTTAGGGCTCAGCCAAGGGCAAGGATTTTTTTAACCAGGAAGCCCTGAGTTCCAGGCTTACTGCATCTGCCAAAGGCATCCCAAAGGGAGCGCAGAAGTGCCACAACATGGCTGCTTTCACAGCTTTTTCCTTAGGAAGAACCCTAATACCCGGCTGATTTACCTTCCTAGGGTTACTCTTAGGCTTAGGCCTAGGACTTTTAAAACCAGGAAGCCCTGTGCTCCAGGCACACTGCAGCTGTTAAAGGCATCCCAAGGGGAGCGCAAAAGTGACACAACTTGGCTGCCTCCACTGCTATTTCCATGAGACCATCCCGAATCATAGGTTGATTTTCCTTCCTAGGCTTAAGGTTTGAGTTAGGCCTAGGGTTAGTGTTCTTTTAACCAGAAAGCCCTGAGTTCCAAGAACACAGCAGCTGCGAAGGACTACCCAAGAAGAGCGCAGAAGTGCCTCAACATGCCTGCCTCCACAGCTTTTTCCTTGGGGACGTCCCGAAACGAAGGCTGATTTAGAAGCCTCCAGTTTGGGCTAAAGTTGTGGTTTTTTACACCAGGAAGCCCTGTGCTCCAAGCACACTGCAGCTGTGAAAGGCATCCCAAGGGGAGCGCAAAAGTGCCACAACATGGCTGTCTCCACAGCTTTTCCCTTGGGATAATTCCTAAACCCAGGCTGATTTAAATGACCAGTGTTATGGTTAGGGTTAGGGTTACGCCTAGGTGTAGAGCTTTTTAAACCAGCAAGCTCTGAGCTCCAGGCACACGGCAGCTGCGAAAGGCATCCCAAGGGGAGCACAAAAGTGCCAGAAAATGGCTGCCTCCACACGTTTTCATTGGCACCATTGCTAAGCCTAGGCTGAATCACCTGCCTCCAGTCTCAGCTAGGGACATGGTTTTTTAAACCAGGAAGCCCTGAGCTCCAGGCACACGGCAGCTGTGAAAGGCATCCCAAGGGGAGTACAAAAGTGCAACAACATGGCAGCTTTCACAGCTTTTTCCTTGGCACCATCCCTATACCTAGGCTGATTTATCTGCCTAGGGTTAGGGTTAGGGCTCAGCCTAGGGCTAGGATTTTTTTAAGCAGGAAGCCCTGAGTTCCAGGCTTACTGCATCTGCCAAAGGCATCCCAAAGGGAGCGCAGAAGTGCCACAACATGGCTGCTTTCACAGCTTTTTCCTTAGGAAGAACCCTAATACCCGGCTGATTTACCTTCCTAGGGTTACTGTTAGGCTTAGGCCTAGGACTTTTAAAACCAGGAAGCCCTGTGCTCCAGGCACACTGCAGCTGTGAAAGGCATCCCAAGGGGAGCGCAAAAGTGACACAACTTGGCTGCCTCCACTGCTATTTCCATGAGACCATCCCGAATCATAGGCTGATTTTCCTTCCTAGGCTTAAGGTTTGAGTTAGGCCTAGGGTTAGTGTTCTTTTAACCAGAAAGCCCTGAGTTCCAAGAACACAGCAGCTGCGAAGGACTACCCAAGAAGAGCGCAGAAGTGCCTCAACATGCCTGCCTCCACAGCTTTTTCCTTGGGGACGTCCCGAAACGAAGGCTGATTTAGAAGCCTCCAGTTTGGGCTAAAGTTGTGGTTTTTTAAACCAGGAAGCCCTGTGCTCCAAGCACACTGCAGCTGTGAAAGGCATCCCAAGGGGAGCGCAAAAGTGCCACAACATGGCTGTCTCCACAGCTTTTCCCTTGGGATAATTCCTAAACCCAGGCTGATTTAAATGACCAGTGTTACGGTTAGGGTTAGGGTTACGCCTAGGTGTAGAGCTTTTTAAACCAGCAAGCTCTGAGCTCCAGGCACACGGCAGCTGCGAAAGGCATCCCAAGGGGAGCACAAAAGTGCCAGAAAATGGCTGCCTCCACACGTTTTCATTGGCACCATTGCTAAGCCTAGGCTGAATCACCTGCCTCCAGTCTCAGCTAGGGACATGGTTTTTTAAACCAGGAAGCCCTGAGCTCCAGGCACACGGCAGCTGTGAAAGGCATCCCAAGGGGAGTACAAAAGTGCAACAACATGGCAGCTTTCACAGCTTTTTCCTTGGCACCATCCCTATACCTAGGCTGATTTATCTGCCTAGGGTTAGGGTTAGGGCTCAGCCAAGGGCAAGGATTTTTTTAACCAGGAAGCCCTGAGTTCCAGGCTTACTGCATCTGCCAAACTCATCCCAAAGGGAGCGCAGAAGTGCCACAACATGGCTGCTTTCACAGCTTTTTCCTTAGGAAGAACCCTAATACCCGGCTGATTTACCTTCCTAGGGTTACTCTTAGGCTTAGGCCTAGGACTTTTAAAACCAGGAAGCCCTGTGCTCCAGGCACACTGCAGCTGTTAAAGGCATCCCAAGGGGAGCGCAAAAGTGACACAACTTGGCTGCCTCCACTGCTATTTCCATGAGACCATCCCGAATCATAGGCTGATTTTCCTTCCTAGGCTTAAGGTTTGAGTTAGGCCTAGGGTTAGTGTTCTTTTAACCAGAAAGCCCTGAGTTCCAAGAACACAGCAGCTGCGAAGGACTACCCAAGAAGAGCGCAGAAGTGCCTCAACATGCCTGCCTCCACAGCTTTTTCCTTGGGGACGTCCCGAAACGAAGGCTGATTTAGAAGCCTCCAGTTTGGGCTAAAGTTGTGGTTTTTTACACCAGGAAGCCCTGTGCTCCAAGCACACTGCAGCTGTGAAAGGCATCCCAAGGGGAGCGCAAAAGTGCCACAACATGGCTGTCTCCACAGCTTTTCCCTTGGGATAATTCCTAAACCCAGGCTGATTTAAATGACCAGTGTTACGGTTAGGGTTAGGGTTACGCCTAGGTGTAGAGCTTTTTAAACCAGCAAGCTCTGAGCTCCAGGCACACGGCAGCTGCAAAAGGCATCCCAAGGGGAGCACAAAAGTGCCAGAAAATGGCTGCCTCCACACGTTTTCATTGGCACCATTGCTAAGCCTAGGCTGAATCACCTGCCTCCAGTCTCAGCTAGGGACATTGTATTTTAAACCAGGAAGCCCTGAGCTCCAGGCACACGGCAGCTGTGAAAGGCATCCCAAGGGGAGTACAAAAGTGCAACAACATGGCAGCTTTCACAGCTTTTTCCTTGGCACCATCCCTATACCTAGGCTGATTTATCTGCCTAGGGTTAGGGTTAGGGCTCAGCCAAGGGCAAGGATTTTTTTAACCAGGAAGCCCTGAGTTCCAGGCTTACTGCATCTGCCAAAGGCATCCCAAAGGGAGCGCAGAAGTGCCACAACATGGCTGCTTTCACAGCTTTTTCCTTAGGAAGAACCCTAATACCCGGCTGATTTACCTTCCTAGGGTTACTGTTAGGCTTAGGCCTAGGACTTTTAAAACCAGGAAGCCCTGTGCTCCAGGCACACTGCAGCTGTGAAAGGCATCCCAAGGGGAGCGCAAAAGTGACACAACTTGGCTGCCTCCACTGCTATTTCCATGAGACCATCCCGAATCATAGGCTGATTTTCCTTCCTAGGCTTAAGGTTTGAGTTAGGCCTAGGGTTAGTGTTCTTTTAACCAGAAAGCCCTGAGTTCCAAGAACACAGCAGCTGCGAAGGACTACCCAAGAAGAGCGCAGAAGTGCCTCAACATGCCTGCCTCCACAGCTTTTTCCTTGGGGACGTCCCGAAACGAAGGCTGATTTAGAAGCCTCCAGTTTGGGCTAAAGTTGTGGTTTTTTAAACCAGGAAGCCCTGTGCTCCAAGCACACTGCAGCTGTGAAAGGCATCCCAAGGGGAGCGCAAAAGTGCCACAACATGGCTGTCTCCACAGCTTTTCCCTTGGGATAATTCCTAAACCCAGGCTGATTTAAATGACCAGTGTTACGGTTACGGTTAGGGTTACGCCTAGGTGTAGAGCTTTTTAAACCAGCAAGCTCTGAGCTCCAGGCACACGGCAGCTGCGAAAGGCATCCCAAGGGGAGCACAAAAGGGCCAGAAAATGGCTGCCTCCACACGTTTTCATTGGCACCATTGCTAAGCCTAGGCTGAATCACCTGCCTCCAGTCTCAGCTAGGAACATGGTTTTTTAAACCAGGAAGCCCTGAGCTCCAGGCACACGGCAGCTGTGAAAGGCATCCCAAGGGGAGTACAAAAGTGCAACAACATGGCAGCTTTCACAGCTTTTTCCTTGGCACCATCCCTATACCTAGGCTGATTTATCTGCCTAGGGTTAGGGTTAGGGCTCAGCCTACGGCTAGGATTTTTTTAACCAGGAAGCCCTGAGTTCCAGGCTTACTGCATCTGCCAAAGGCATCCCAAAGGGAGCGCAGAAGTGCCACAACATGGCTGCTTTCACAGCTTTTTCCTTAGGAAGAACCCTAATACCTGGCTGATTTACCTTCCTAGGGTTACTGTTAGGCTTAGGCCTAGGACTTTTAAAACCAGGAAGCCCTGTGCTCCAGGCACACTGCAGCTGTTAAAGGCATCCCAAGGGGAGCGCAAAAGTGACACAACTTGGCTGCCTCCACTGCTATTTCCATGAGACCATCCCGAATCATAGGCTGATTTTCCTTCCTAGGCTTAAGGTTTGAGTTAGGCCTAGGGTTAGTGTTCTTTTAACCAGAAAGCCCTGAGTTCCAAGAACACAGCAGCTGCGAAGGACTACCCAAGAAGAGTGCAGAAGTGCCTCAACATGCCTGCCTCCACAGCTTTTTCCTTGGGGACGTCCCGAAACGAAGGCTGATTTAGAAGCCTCCAGTTTGGGCTAAAGTTGTGGTTTTTTGCACCAGGAAGCCCTGTGCTCCAAGCACACTGCAGCTGTGAAAGGCATCCCAAGGGGAGCGCAAAAGTGCCACAACATGGCTGTCTCCACAGCTTTTCCCTTGGGATAATTCCTAAACCCAGGCTGATTTAAATGACCAGTGTTACGGTTAGGGTTAGGGTTACGCCTAGGTGTAGAGCTTTTTAAACCAGCAAGCTCTGAGCTCCAGGCACACGGCAGCTGCGAAAGGCATCCCAAGGGGAGCACAAAAGTGCCAGAAAATGGCTGCCTCCACACGTTTTCATTGGCACCATTGCTAAGCCTAGGCTGAATCACCTGCCTCCAGTCTCAGCTAGGGACATGGTTTTTTAAACCAGGAAGCCCTGAGCTCCAGGCACACGGCAGCTGTGAAAGGCATCCCAAGGGGAGTACAAAAGTGCAACAACATGGCAGCTTTCACAGCTTTTTCCTTGGCACCATCCCTATACCTAGGCTGATTTATCTGCCTAGGCTTAGGGTTAGGGCTCAGCCTAGGGCTAGGATTTTTTTAACCAGGAAGCCCTGAGTTCCAGGCTTACTGCATCTGCCAAAGGCATCCCAAAGGGAGCGCAGAAGTGCCACAACATGGCTGCTTTCACAGCTTTTTCCTTAGGAAGAACCCTAATACCCGGCTGATTTACCTTCCTAGGGTTACTGTTAGGCTTAGGCCTAGGACTTTTAAAACCAGGAAGCCCTGTGCTCCAGGCACACTGCAGCTGTTAAAGGCATCCCAAGGGGAGCGCAAAAGTGACACAACTTGGCTGCCTCCACTGCTATTTCCATGAGACCATCCCGAATCATAGGCTGATTTTCCTTCCTAGGCTTAAGGTTTGAGTTAGGCCTAGGGTTAGTGTTCTTTTAACCAGAAAGCCCTGAGTTCCAAGAACACAGCAGCTGCGAAGGACTACCCAAGAAGAGCGCAGAAGTGCCTCAACATGCCTGCCTCCACAGCTTTTTCCTTGGGGACGTCCCGAAACGAAGGCTGATTTAGAAGCCTCCAGTTTGGGCTAAAGTTGTGGTTTTTTAAACCAGGAAGCCCTGTGCTCCAAGCACACTGCAGCTGTGAAAGGCATCCCAAGGGGAGCGCAAAAGTGCCACAACATGGCTGTCTCCACAGCTTTTCCCTTGGGATAATTCCTAAACCCAGGCTGATTTAAATGACCAGTGTTACGGTTAGGGTTAGGGTTACGCCTAGGTGTAGAGCTTTTTAAACCAGCAAGCTCTGAGCTCCAGGCACACGGCAGCTGCGAAAGGCATCCCAAGGGGAGCACAAAAGTGCCAGAAAATGGCTGCCTCCACACGTTTTCATTGGCACCATTGCTAAGCCTAGGCTGAATCACCTGCCTCCAGTCTCAGCTAGGGACATGGTTTTTTAAACCAGGAAGCCCTGAGCTCCAGGCACACGGCAGCTGTGAAAGGCATCCCAAGGGGAGTACAAAAGTGCAACAACATGGCAGCTTTCACAGCTTTTTCCTTGGCACCATCCCTATACCTAGGCTGATTTATCTGCCTAGGGTTAGGGTTAGGGCTCAGCCAAGGGCAAGGATTTTTTTAACCAGGAAGCCCTGAGTTCCAGGCTTACTGCATCTGCCAAAGGCATCCCAAAGGGAGCGCAGAAGTGCCACAACATGGCTGCTTTCACAGCTTTTTCCTTAGGAAGAACCCTAATACCCGGCTGATTTACCTTCCTAGGGTTACTGTTAGGCTTAGGCCTAGGACTTTTAAAACCAGGAAGCCCTGTGCTCCAGGCACACTGCAGCTGTTAAAGGCATCCCAAGGGGAGCGCAAAAGTGACACAACTTGGCTGCCTCCACTGCTATTTCCATGAGACCATCCCGAATCATAGGCTGATTTTCCTTCCTAGGCTTAAGGTTTGAGTTAGGCCTAGGGTTAGTGTTCTTTTAACCAGAAAGCCCTGAGTTCCAAGAACACAGCAGCTGCGAAGGACTACCCAAGAAGAGCGCAGAAGTGCCTCAACATGCCTGCCTCCACAGCTTTTTCCTTGGGGACGTCCCGAAACGAAGGCTGATTTAGAAGCCTCCAGTTTGGGCTAAAGTTGTGGTTTTTTAAACCAGGAAGCCCTGTGCTCCAAGCACACTGCAGCTGTGAAAGGAATCCCAAGGGGAGCGCAAAAGTGCCACAACATGGCTGTCTCCACAGCTTTTCCCTTGGGATAATTCCTAAACCCAGGCTGATTTAAATGACCAGTGTTACGGTTAGGGTTAGGGTTACGCCTAGGTGTAGAGCTTTTTAAACCAGCAAGCTCTGAGCTCCAGGCACACGGCAGCTGCAAAAGGCATCCCAAGGGGAGCACAAAAGTGCCAGAAAATGGCTGCCTCCACACGTTTTCATTGGCACCATTGCTAAGCCTAGGCTGAATCACCTGCCTCCAGTCTCAGCTAGGGACATGGTTTTTTAAAACAGGAGGCCCTGAGCTCCAGGCACACGGCAGCTGTGAAAGGCATCCCAAGGGGAGTACAAAAGTGCAACAACATGGCAGCTTTCACAGCTTTTTCCTTGGCAACATCCCTATACCTAGGCTGATTTATCTGCCTAGGCTTAGGGTTAGGGCTCAGCCAAGGGCAAGGATTTTTTTAACCAGGAAGCCCTGAGTTCCAGGCTTACTGCATCTGCCAAAGGCATCCCAAAGGGAGCGCAGAAGTGCCACAACATGGCTGCTTTCACAGCTTTTTCCTTAGGAAGAACCCTAATACCCGGCTGATTTACCTTCCTAGGGTTACTGTTAGGCTTAGGCCTAGGACTTTTAAAACCAGGAAGCCCTGTGCTCCAGGCACACTGCAGCTGTTAAAGGCATCCCAAGGGGAGCGCAAAAGTGACACAACTTGGCTGCCTCCACTGCTATTTCCATGAGACCATCCCGAATCATAGGCTGATTTTCCTTCCTAGGCTTAAGGTTTGAGTTAGGCCTAGGGTTAGTGTTCTTTTAACCAGAAAGCCCTGAGTTCCAAGAACACAGCAGCTGCGAAGGACTACCCAAGAAGAGCGCAGAAGTGCCTCAACATGCCTGCCTCCACAGCTTTTTCCTTGGGGACGTCCCGAAACGAAGGCTGATTTAGAAGCCTCCAGTTTGGGCTAAAGTTGTGGTTTTTTAAACCAGGAAGCCCTGTGCTCCAAGCACACTGCAGCTGTGAAAGGCATCCCAAGGGGAGCGCAAAAGTGCCACAACATGGCTGTGTCCACAGCTTTTCCCTTGGGATAATTCCTAAACCCAGGCTGATTTAAATGACCAGTGTTACGGTTAGGGTTAGGGTTACGCCTAGGTGTAGAGCTTTTTAAACCAGCAAGCTCTGAGCTCCAGGCACACGGCAGCTGCAAAAGGCATCCCAAGGGGAGCACAAAAGTGCCAGAAAATGGCTGCCTCCACACGTTTTCATTGGCCCCATTGCTAAGCCTAGGCTGAATCACCTGCCTCCAGTCTCAGCTAGGGACATTGTATTTTAAACCAGGAAGCCCTGAGCTCCAGGCACACGGCAGCTGTGAAAGGCATCCCAAGGGGAGTACAAAAGTGCAACAACATGGCAGCTTTCACAGCTTTTTCCTTGGCACCATCCCTATACCTAGGCTGATTTATCTGCCTAGGGTTAGGGTTAGGGCTCAGCCAAGGGCAAGGATTTTTTTAACCAGGAAGCCCTGAGTTCCAGGCTTACTGCATCTGCCAAAGGCATCCCAAAGGGAGCGCAGAAGTGCCACAACATGGCTGCTTTCACAGCTTTTTCCTTAGGAAGAACCCTAATACCCGGCTGATTTACCTTCCTAGGGTTACTGTTAGGCTTAGGCCTAGGACTTTTAAAACCAGGAAGCCCTGTGCTCCAGGCACACTGCAGCTGTGAAAGGCATCCCAAGGGGAGCGCAAAAGTGACACAACTTGGCTGCCTCCACTGCTATTTCCATGAGACCATCCCGAATCATAGGCTGATTTTCCTTCCTAGGCTTAAGGTTTGAGTTAGGCCTAGGGTTAGTGTTCTTTTAACCAGAAAGCCCTGAGTTCCAAGAACACAGCAGCTGCGAAGGACTACCCAAGAAGAGCGCAGAAGTGCCTCAACATGCCTGCCTCCACAGCTTTTTCCTTGGGGACGTCCCGAAACGAAGGCTGATTTAGAAGCCTCCAGTTTGGGCTAAAGTTGTGGTTTTTTAAACCAGGAAGCCCTGTGCTCCAAGCACACTGCAGCTGTGAAAGGAATCCCAAGGGGAGCGCAAAAGTGCCACAACATGGCTGTCTCCACAGCTTTTCCCTTGGGATAATTCCTAAACCCAGGCTGATTTAAATGACCAGTGTTACGGTTAGGGTTAGGGTTACGCCTAGGTGTAGAGCTTTTTAAACCAGCAAGCTCTGAGCTCCAGGCACACGGCAGCTGCAAAAGGCATCCCAAGGGGAGCACAAAAGTGCCAGAAAATGGCTGCCTCCACACGTTTTCATTGGCACCATTGCTAAGCCTAGGCTGAATCACCTGCCTCCAGTCTCAGCTAGGGACATGGTTTTTTAAACCAGGAAGCCCTGAGCTCCAGGCACACGGCAGCTGTGAAAGGCATCCCAAGGGGAGTACAAAAGTGCAACAACATGGCAGCTTTCACAGCTTTTTCCTTGGCAACATCCCTATACCTAGGCTGATTTATCTGCCTAGGCTTAGGGTTAGGGCTCAGCCAAGGGCAAGGATTTTTTTAACCAGGAAGCCCTGAGTTCCAGGCTTACTGCATCTGCCAAAGGCATCCCAAAGGGAGCGCAGAAGTGCCACAACATGGCTGCTTTCACAGCTTTTTCCTTAGGAAGAACCCTAATACCCGGCTGATTTACCTTCCTAGGGTTACTGTTAGGCTTAGGCCTAGGACTTTTAAAACCAGGAAGCCCTGTGCTCCAGGCACACTGCAGCTGTGAAAGGCATCCCAAGGGGAGCGCAAAAGTGACACAACTTGGCTGCCTCCACTGCTATTTCCATGAGACCATCCCGAATCATAGGCTGATTTTCCTTCCTAGGCTTAAGGTTTGAGTTAGGCCTAGGGTTAGTGTTCTTTTAACCAGAAAGCCCTGAGTTCCAAGAACACAGCAGCTGCGAAGGACTACCCAAGAAGAGCGCAGAAGTGCCTCAACATGCCTGCCTCCACAGCTTTTTCCTTGGGGACGTCCCGAAACGAAGGCTGATTTAGAAGCCTCCAGTTTGGGCTAAAGTTGTGGTTTTTTACACCAGGAAGCCCTGTGCTCCAAGCACACTGCAGCTGTGAAAGGCATCCCAAGGGGAGCGCAAAAGTGCCACAACATGGCTGTCTCCACAGCTTTTCCCTTGGGATAATTCCTAAACCCAGGCTGATTTAAATGACCAGTGTTACGGTTAGGGTTAGGGTTACGCCTAGGTGTAGAGCTTTTTAAACCAGCAAGCTCTGAGCTCCAGGCACACGGCAGCTGCAAAAGGCATCCCAAGGGGAGCACAAAAGTGCCAGAAAATGGCTGCCTCCACACGTTTTCATTGGCACCATTGCTAAGCCTAGGCTGAATCACCTGCCTCCAGTCTCAGCTAGGGACATTGTATTTTAAACCAGGAAGCCCTGAGCTCCAGGCACACGGCAGCTGTGAAAGGCATCCCAAGGGGAGTACAAAAGTGCAACAACATGGCAGCTTTCACAGCTTTTTCCTTGGCACCATCCCTATACCTAGGCTGATTTATCTGCCTAGGGTTAGGGTTAGGGCTCAGCCAAGGGCAAGGATTTTTTTAACCAGGAAGCCCTGAGTTCCAGGCTTACTGCATCTGCCAAAGGCATCCCAAAGGGAGCGCAGAAGTGCCACAACATGGCTGCTTTCACAGCTTTTTCCTTAGGAAGAACCCTAATACCCGGCTGATTTACCTTCCTAGGGTTACTGTTAGGCTTAGGCCTAGGACTTTTAAAACCAGGAAGCCCTGTGCTCCAGGCACACTGCAGCTGTGAAAGGCATCCCAAGGGGAGCGCAAAAGTGACACAACTTGGCTGCCTCCACTGCTATTTCCATGAGACCATCCCGAATCATAGGCTGATTTTCCTTCCTAGGCTTAAGGTTTGAGTTAGGCCTAGGGTTAGTGTTCTTTTAACCAGAAAGCCCTGAGTTCCAAGAACACAGCAGCTGCGAAGGACTACCCAAGAAGAGCGCAGAAGTGCCTCAACATGCCTGCCTCCACAGCTTTTTCCTTGGGGACGTCCCGAAACGAAGGCTGATTTCGAAGCCTCCAGTTTGGGCTAAAGTTGTGGTTTTTTACACCAGGAAGCCCTGTGCTCCAAGCACACTGCAGCTGTGAAAGGCATCCCAAGGGGAGCGCAAAAGTGCCACAACATGGCTGTCTCCACAGCTTTTCCCTTGGGATAATTCCTAAACCCAGGCTGATTTAAATGACCAGTGTTACGGTTAGGGTTAGGGTTACGCCTAGGTGTAGAGCTTTTTAAACCAGCAAGCTCTGAGCTCCAGGCACACGGCAGCAGCGAAAGGCATCCCAAGGGGAGCACAAAAGGGCCAGAAAATGGCTGCCTCCACACGTTTTCATTGGCACCATTGCTAAGCCTAGGCTGAATCACCTGCCTCCAGTCTCAGCTAGGGACATGGTTTTTTAAACCAGGAAGCCCTGAGCTCCAGGCACACGGCAGCTGTGAAAGGCATCCCAAGGGGAGTACAAAAGTGCAACAACATGGCAGCTTTCACAGCTTTTTCCTTGGCACCATCCCTATACCTAGGCTGATTTATCTGCCTAGGCTTAGGGTTAGGGCTCAGCCTAGGGCTAGGATTTTTTTAACCAGGAAGCCCTGAGTTCCAGGCTTACTGCATCTGCCAAAGGCATCCCAAAGGGAGCGCAGAAGTGCCACAACATGGCTGCTTTCACAGCTTTTTCCTTAGGAAGAACCCTAATACCTGGCTGATTTACCTTCCTAGGGTTACTGTTAGGCTTAGGCCTAGGACTTTTAAAACCAGGAAGCCCTGTGCTCCAGGCACACTGCAGCTGTTAAAGGCATCCCAAGGGGAGCGCAAAAGTGACACAACTTGGCTGCCTCCACTGCTATTTCCATGAGACCATCCCGAATCATAGGCTGATTTTCCTTCCTAGGCTTAAGGTTTGAGTTAGGCCTAGGGTTAGTGTTCTTTTAACCAGAAAGCCCTGAGTTCCAAGAACACAGCAGCTGCGAAGGACTACCCAAGAAGAGCGCAGAAGTGCCTCAACATGCCTGCCTCCACAGCTTTTTCCTTGGGGACGTCCCGAAACGAAGGCTGATTTAGAAGCCTCCAGTTTGGGCTAAAGTTGTGGTTTTTTAAACCAGGAAGCCCTGTGCTCCAAGCACACTGCAGCTGTGAAAGGCATCCCAAGGGGAGCGCAAAAGTGCCACAACATGGCTGTCTCCACAGCTTTTCCCTTGGGATAATTCCTAAACCCAGGCTGATTTAAATGACCAGTGTTACGGTTAGGGTTAGGGTTACGCCTAGGTGTAGAGCTTTTTAAACCAGCAAGCTCTGAGCTCCAGGCACACGGCAGCTGCGAAAGGCATCCCAAGGGGAGCACAAAAGTGCCAGAAAATGGCTGCCTCCACACGTTTTCATTGGCACCATTGCTAAGCCTAGGCTGAATCACCTGCCTCCAGTCTCAGCTAGGGACATGGTTTTTTAAACCAGGAAGCCCTGAGCTCCAGGCACACGGCAGCTGTGAAAGGCATCCCAAGGGGAGTACAAAAGTGCAACAACATGGCAGCTTTCACAGCTTTTTCCTTGGCACCATCCCTATACCTAGGCTGATTTATCTGCCTAGGGTTAGGGATAGGGCTCAGCCTAGGGCTAGGATTTTTTTAAGCAGGAAGCCCTGAGTTCCAGGCTTACTGCATCTGCCAAAGGCATCCCAAAGGGAGCGCAGAAGTGCCACAACATGGCTGCTTTCACAGCTTTTTCCTTAGGAAGAACCCTAATACCCGGCTGATTTACCTTCCTAGGGTTACTGTTAGGCTTAGGCCTAGGACTTTTAAAACCAGGAAGCCCTGTGCTCCAGGCACACTGCAGCTGTTAAAGGCATCCCAAGGGGAGCGCAAAAGTGACACAACTTGGCTGCCTCCACTGCTATTTCCATGAGACCATCCCGAATCATAGGCTGATTTTCCTTCCTAGGCTTAAGGTTTGAGTTAGGCCTAGGGTTAGTGTTCTTTTAACCAGAAAGCCCTGAGTTCCAAGAACACAGCAGCTGCGAAGGACTACCCAAGAAGAGCGCAGAAGTGCCTCAACATGCCTGCCTCCACAGCTTTTTCCTTGGGGACGTCCCGAAACGAAGGCTGATTTAGAAGCCTCCAGTTTGGGCTAAAGTTGTGGTTTTTTAAACCAGGAAGCCCTGTGCTCCAAGCACACTGCAGCTGTGAAAGGCATCCCAAGGGGAGCGCAAAAGTGCCACAACATGGCTGTCTCCACAGCTTTTCCCTTGGGATAATTCCTAAACCCAGGCTGATTTAAATGACCAGTGTTACGGTTAGGGTTAGGGTTACGCCTAGGTGTAGAGCTTTTTAAACCAGCAAGCTCTGAGCTCCAGGCACACGGCAGCTGCGAAAGGCATCCCAAGGGGAGCACAAAAGTGCCAGAAAATGGCTGCCTCCACACGTTTTCATTGGCACCATTGCTAAGCCTAGGCTGAATCACCTGCCTCCAGTCTCAGCTAGGGACATGGTTTTTTAAACCAGGAAGCCCTGAGCTCCAGGCACACGGCAGCTGTGAAAGGCATCCCAAGGGGAGTACAAAAGTGCAACAACATGGCAGCTTTCACAGCTTTTTCCTTGGCACCATCCCTATACCTAGGCTGATTTATCTGCCTAGGGTTAGGGTTAGGGCTCAGCCTAGGGCTAGGATTTTTTTAAGCAGGAAGCCCTGAGTTCCAGGCTTACTGCATCTGCCAAAGGCATCCCAAAGGGAGCGCAGAAGTGCCACAACATGGCTGCTTTCACAGCTTTTTCCTTAGGAAGAACCCTAATACCCGGCTGATTTACCTTCCTAGGGTTACTGTTAGGCTTAGGCCTAGGACTTTTAAAACCAGGAAGCCCTGTGCTCCAGGCACACTGCAGCTGTTAAAGGCATCCCAAGGGGAGCGCAAAAGTGACACAACTTGGCTGCCTCCACTGCTATTTCCATGAGACCATCCCGAATCATAGGCTGATTTTCCTTCCTAGGCTTAAGGTTTGAGTTAGGCCTAGGGTTAGTGTTCTTTTAACCAGAAAGCCCTGAGTTCCAAGAACACAGCAGCTGCGAAGGACTACCCAAGAAGAGCGCAGAAGTGCCTCAACATGCCTGCCTCCACAGCTTTTTCCTTGGTGACGTCCCGAAACGAAGGCTGATTTAGAAGCCTCCAGTTTGGGCTAAAGTTGTGGTTTTTTAAACCAGGAAGCCCTGTGCTCCAAGCACACTGCAGCTGTGAAAGGCATCCCAAGGGGAGCGCAAAAGTGCCACAACATGGCTGTCTCCACAGCTTTTCCCTTGGGATAATTCCTAAACCCAGGCTGATTTAAATGACCAGTGTTACGGTTAGGGTTAGGGTTACGCCTAGGTGTAGAGCTTTTTAAACCAGCAAGCTCTGAGCTCCAGGCACAAGGCAGCTGCGAAAGGCATCCCAAGGGGAGCACAAAAGTGCCAGAAAATGGCTGCCTCCACACGTTTTCATTGGCACCATTGCTAAGCCTAGGCTGAATCACCTGCCTCCAGTCTCAGCTAGGGACATTGTATTTTAAACCAGGAAGCCCTGAGCTCCAGGCACACGGCAGCTGTGAAAGGCATCCCAAGGGGAGTACAAAAGTGCAACAACATGGCAGCTTTCACAGCTTTTTCCTTGGCACCATCCCTATACCTAGGCTGATTTATCTGCCTAGGGTTAGGGTTAGGGCTCAGCCTAGGGCTAGGATTTTTTTAAGCAGGAAGCCCTGAGTTCCAGGCTTACTGCATCTGCCAAAGGCATCCCAAAGGGAGCGCAGAAGTGCCACAACATGGCTGCTTTCACAGCTTTTTCCTTAGGAAGAACCCTAATACCCGGCTGATTTACCTTCCTAGGGTTACTGTTAGGCTTAGGCCTAGGACTTTTAAAACCAGGAAGCCCTGTGCTCCAGGCACACTGCAGCTGTTAAAGGCATCCCAAGGGGAGCGCAAAAGTGACACAACTTGGCTGCCTCCACTGCTATTTCCATGAGACCATCCCGAATCATAGGCTGATTTTCCTTCCTAGGCTTAAGGTTTGAGTTAGGCCTAGGGTTAGTGTTCTTTTAACCAGAAAGCCCTGAGTTCCAAGAACACAGCAGCTGCGAAGGACTACCCAAGAAGAGCGCAGAAGTGCCTCAACATGCCTGCCTCCACAGCTTTTTCCTTGGGGACGTCCCGAAACGAAGGCTGATTTAGAAGCCTCCAGTTTGGGCTAAAGTTGTGGTTTTTACACCAGGAAGCCCTGTGCTCCAAGCACACTGCAGCTGTGAAAGGCATCCCAAGGGGAGCGCAAAAGTGCCACAACATGGCTGTCTCCACAGCTTTTCCCTTGGGATAATTCCTAAACCCAGGCTGATTTAAATGACCAGTGTTACGGTTAGGGTTAGGGTTACGCCTAGGTGTAGAGCTTTTTAAACCAGGAAGCCCTGAGCTCCAGGCACACAGCAGCTGCGAAAGGCATCCCAAGGGGAGCACAAAAGGGCCAGAAAATGGCTGCCTCCACACGTTTTCATTGGCACCATTGCTAAGCCTAGGCTGAATCACCTGCCTCCAGTCTCAGCTAGGGACATGGTTTTTTAAACCAGGAAGCCCTGAGCTCCAGGCACACGGCAGCTGTGAAAGGCATCCCAAGGGGAGTACAAAAGTGCAACAACATGGCAGCTTTCACAGCTTTTTCCTTGGCACCATCCCTATACCTAGGCTGATTTATCTGCCTAGGGTTAGGGTTAGGGCTCAGCCTACGGCTAGGATTTTTTAAGCAGGAAGCCCTGAGTTCCAGGCTTACTGCATCTGCCAAAGGCATCCCAAAGGGAGCGCAGAAGTGCCACAACATGGCTGCTTTCACAGCTTTTTCCTTAGGAAGAACCCTAATACCCGGCTGATTTACCTTCCTAGGGATACTGTTAGGCTTAGGCCTAGGACTTTTAAAACCAGGAAGCCCTGTGCTCCAGGCACACCGCAGCTGTTAAAGGCATCCCAAGGGGAGCGCAAAAGTGACACAACTTGGCTGCCTCCACTGCTATTTCCATGAGACCATCCCGAATCATAGGCTGATTTTCCTTCCTAGGCTTAAGGTTTGAGTTAGGCCTAGGGTTAGTGTTCTTTTAACCAGAAAGCCCTGAGTTCCAAGAACACAGCAGCTGCGAAGGACTACCCAAGAAGAGCGCAGAAGTGCCTCAACATGCCTGCCTCCACAGCTTTTTCCTTGGGGACGTCCCGAAACGAAGGCTGATTTAGAAGCCTCCAGTTTGGGCTAAAGTTGTGGTTTTTTACACCAGGAAGCCCTGTGCTCCAAGCACACTGCAGCTGTGAAAGGCATCCCAAGGGGAGCGCAAAAGTGCCACAACATGGCTGTCTCCACAGCTTTTCCCTTGGGATAATTCCTAAACCCAGGCTGATTTAAATGACCAGTGTTACGGTTAGGGTTAGGGTTACGCCTAGGTGTAGAGCTTTTTAAACCAGCAAGCTCTGAGCTCCAGGCACACGGCAGCTGCGAAAGGCATCCCAAGGGGAGCACAAAAGTGCCAGAAAATGGCTGCCTCCACACGTTTTCATTGGCACCATTGCTAAGCCTAGGCTGAATCACCTGCCTCCAGTCTCAGCTAGGGACATGGTTTTTTAAACCAGGAAGCCCTGAGCTCCAGGCACACGGCAGCTGTGAAAGGCATCCCAAGGGGAGTACAAAAGTGCAACAACATGGCAGCTTTCACAGCTTTTTCCTTGGCACCATCCCTATACCTAGGCTGATTTGTCTGCCTAGGGTTAGGGTTAGGGCTCAGCCTAGGGCTAGGATTTTTTTAAGCAGGAAGCCCTGAGTTCCAGGCTTACTGCATCTGCCAAAGGCATCCCAAAGGGAGCGCAGAAGTGCCACAACATGGCTGCTTTCACAGCTTTTTCCTTAGGAAGAACCCTAATACCCGGCTGATTTACCTTCCTAGGGTTACTGTTAGGCTTAGGCCTAGGACTTTTAAAACCAGGAAGCCCTGTGCTCCAGGCACACTGCAGCTGTTAAAGGCATCCCAAGGGGAGCGCAAAAGTGACACAACTTGGCTGCCTCCACTGCTATTTCCATGAGACCATCCCGAATCATAGGCTGATTTTCCTTCCTAGGCTTAAGGTTTGAGTTAGGCCTAGGGTTAGTGTTCTTTTAACCAGAAAGCCCTGAGTTCCAAGAACACAGCAGCTGCGAAGGACTACCCAAGAAGAGCGCAGAAGTGCCTCAACATGCCTGCCTCCACAGCTTTTTCCTTGGGGACGTCCCGAAACGAAGGCTGATTTAGAAGCCTCCAGTTTGGGCTAAAGTTGTGGTTTTTAAACCAGGAAGCCCTGTGCTCCAAGCACACTGCAGCTGTGAAAGGCATCCCAAGGGGAGCGCAAAAGTGACACAACTTGGCTGCCTCCACTGCTATTTCCATGAGACCATCCCGAATCATAGGCTGATTTTCCTTCCTAGGCTTAAGGTTTGAGTTAGGCCTAGGGTTAGTGTTCTTTTAACCAGAAAGCCCTGAATTCCAAGAACACAGCAGCTGCGAAGGACTACCCAAGAAGAGCGCAGAAGTGCCTCAACATGCCTGCCTCCACAGCTTTTTCCTTGGGGACGTCCCGAAACGAAGGCTGATTTAGAAGCCTCCAGTTTGGGCTAAAGTTGTGGTTTTTTAAACCAGGAAGCCCTGTGCTCCAAGCACACTGCAGCTGTGAAAGGCATCCCAAGGGGAGCGCAAAAGTGCCACAACATGGCTCTCTCCACAGCTTTTCCCTTGGGATAATTCCTAAACCCAGGCTGATTTAAATGACCAGTGTTACGGTTAGGGTTAGGGTTACGCCTAGGTTTAGAGCTTTTTAAACCAGCAAGCTCTGAGCTCCAGGCACACGGCAGCTGCGAAAGGCATCCCAAGGGGAGCACAAAAGTGCCAGAAAATGGCTGTCTCCACACGTTTTCATTGGCACCATTGCTAAGCCTAGGCTGAATCACCTGCCTCCAGTCTCAGCTAGGGACATGGTTTTTTAAACCAGGAAGCCCTGAGCTCCAGGCACACGGCAGCTGTGAAAGGCATCCCAAGGGGAGTACAAAAGTGCAACAACATGGCAGCTTTCACAGCTTTTTCCTTGGCACCATCCCTATACCTAGGCTGATTTATCTGCCTAGGCTTAGGGTTAGGGCTCAGCCTAGGGCTAGGATTTTTTTAAGCAGGAAGCCCTGAGTTCCAGGCTTACTGCATCTGCCAAAGGCATCCCAAAGGGAGCGCAGAAGTGCCACAACATGGCTGCTTTCACAGCTTTTTCCTTAGGAAGAACCCTAATACCCGGCTGATTTACCTTCCTAGGGTTACTGTTAGGCTTAGGCCTAGGACTTTTAAAACCAGGAAGCCCTGTGCTCCAGGCACACTGCAGCTGTGAAAGGCATCCCAAGGGGAGCGCAAAAGTGACACAACTTGGCTGCCTCCACTGCTATTTCCATGAGACCATCCCGAATCATAGGCTGATTTTCCTTCCTAGGCTTAAAGTTTGAGTTAGGCCTAGGGTTAGTGTTCTTTTAACCAGAAAGCCCTGAGTTCCAAGAACACAGCAGCTGCGAAGGACTACCCAAGAAGAGCACAGAAGTGCCACAACATACCTGCCTCCACAGCTTTTTCCTTAGGGACGTCCCGAAACGAAGGCTGATTTAGAAGCCTCCAGTTTGGGCTAAAGTTGTGGTTTTTTACACCAGGAAGCCCTGTGCTCCAAGCACACTGCAGCTGTGAAAGGCATCCCAAGGGGAGCGCAAAAGTGACACAACTTGGCTGCCTCCACTGCTATTTCCATGAGACCATCCCGAATCATAGGCTGATTTTCCTTCCTAGGCTTAAGGTTTGAGTTAGGCCTAGGGTTAGTGTTCTTTTAACCAGAAAGCCCTGAGTTCCAAGAACACAGCAGCTGCGAAGGACTACCCAAGAAGAGCGCAGAAGTGCCTCAACATGCCTGCCTCCACAGCTTTTTCCTTGGGGACGTCCCGAAACGAAGGCTGATTTAGAAGCCTCCAGTTTGGGCTAAAGTTGTGGTTTTTTAAACCAGGAAGCCCTGTGCTCCAAGCACACTGCAGCTGTGAAAGGCATCCCAAGGGGAGCGCAAAAGTGCCACAACATGGCTGTCTCCACAGCTTTTCCCTTGGGATAATTCCTAAACCCAGGCTGATTTAAATGACCAGTGTTACGGTTAGGGTTAGGGTTACGCCTAGGTGTAGAGCTTTTTAAACCAGCAAGCTCTGAGCTCCAGGCACACGGCAGCTGCGAAAGGCATCCCAAGGGGAGCACAAAAGTGCCAGAAAATGGCTGCCTCCACACGTTTTCATTGGCACCATTGCTAAGCCTAGGCTGAATCACCTGCCTCCAGTCTCAGCTAGGGACATGGTTTTTTAAACCAGGAAGCCCTGAGCTCCAGGCACACGGCAGCTGTGAAAGGCATCCCAAGGGGAGTACAAAAGTGCAACAACATGGCAGCTTTCACAGCTTTTTCCTTGGCACCATCCCTATACCTAGGCTGATTTATCTGCCTAGGGTTAGGGTTAGGGCTCAGCCTAGGGCTAGGATTTTTTTAACCAGGAAGCCCTGAGTTCCAGGCTTACTGCATCTGCCAAAGGCATCCCAAAGGGAGCGCAGAAGTGCCACAACATGGCTGCTTTCACAGCTTTTTCCTTAGGAAGAACCCTAATACCCGGCTGATTTACCTTCCTAGGGTTACTGTTAGGCTTAGGCCTAGGACTTTTAAAACCAGGAAGCCCTGTGCTCCAAGCACACTGCAGCTGTGAAAGGCATCCCAAGGGGAGCGCAAAAGTGACACAACTTGGCTGCCTCCACTGCTATTTCCATGAGACCATCCCGAATCATAGGCTGATTTTCCTTCCTAGGCTTAAAGTTTGAGTTAGGCTTAGGGTTAGTGTTCTTTTAACCAGAAAGCCCTGAGTTCCAAGAACACAGCAGCTGCGAAGGACTGCCCAAGAAGAGCACAGAAGTGCCACAACATACCTGCCTCCACAGCTTTTTCCTTGGGGACGTCCCGAAACGAAGGCTGATTTAGAAGCCTCCAGTTTGGGCTAAAGTTGTGGTTTTTTACACCAGGAAGCCCTGTGCTCCAAGCACACTGCAGCTGTGAAAGGCATCCCAAGGGGAGCGCAAAAGTGACACAACTTGGCTGCCTCCACTGCTATTTCCATGAGACCATCCCGAATCATAGGCTGATTTTCCTTCCTAGGCTTAAGGTTTGAGTTAGGCCTAGGGTTAGTGTTCTTTTAACCAGAAAGCCCTGAGTTCCAAGAACACAGCAGCTGCGAAGGACTACCCCAGAAGAGTGCAGAAGTGCCTCAACATGCCTGCCTCCACAGCTTTTTCCTTGGGGACGTCCCGAAACGAAGGCTGATTTAGAAGCCTCCAGTTTGGGCTAAAGTTGTGGTTTTTTAAACCAGGAAGCCCTGTGCTCCAAGCACACTGCAGCTGTGAAAGGCATCCCAAGGGGAGCGCAAAAGTGCCACAACATGGCTGTCTCCACAGCTTTTCCCTTGGGATAATTCCTAAACCCAGGCTGATTTAAATGACCAGTGTTACGGTTAGGGTTAGGGTTACGCCTAGGTGTAGAGCTTTTTAAACCAGCAAGCTCTGAGCTCCAGGAACACGGCAGCTGCGAAAGGCATCCCAAGGGGAGCACAAAAGTGCCAGAAAATGGCTGCCTCCACACGTTTTCATTGGCACCATTGCTAAGCCTAGGCTGAATCACCTGCCTCCAGTCTCAGCTAGGGACATGGTTTTTTAAACCAGGAAGCCCTGAGCTCCAGGCACACGGCAGCTGTGAAAGGCATCCCAAGGGGAGTACAAAAGTGCAACAACATGGCAGCTTTCACAGCTTTTTCCTTGGCACCATCCCTATACCTAGGCTGATTTATCTGCCTAGGCTTAGGGTTAGGGCTCAGCCTAGGGCTAGGATTTTTTTAACCAGGAAGCCCTGAGTTCCAGGCTTACTGCATCTGCCAAAGGCATCCCAAAGGGAGCGCAGAAGTGCCACAACATGGCTGCTTTCACAGCTTTTTCCTTAGGAAGAACCCTAATACCCGGCTGATTTACCTTCCTAGGGTTACTGTTAGGCTTAGGCCTAGGACTTTTAAAACCAGGAAGCCCTGTGCTCCAGGCACACTGCAGCTGTTAAAGGCATCCCAAGGGGAGCGCAAAAGTGACACAACTTGGCTGCCTCCACTGCTATTTCCATGAGACCATCCCGAATCATAGGCTGATTTTCCTTCCTAGGCTTAAGGTTTGAGTTAGGCCTAGGGTTAGTGTTCTTTTAACCAGAAAGCCCTGAGTTCCAAGAACACAGCAGCTGCGAAGGACTGCCCAAGAAGAGCGCAGAAGTGCCTCAACATGCCTGCCTCCACAGCTTTTTCCTTGGGGACGTCCCGAAACGAAGGCTGATTTAGAAGCCTCCAGTTTGGGCTAAAGTTGTGGTTTTTTACACCAGGAAGCCCTGTGCTCCAAGCACACTGCAGCTGTGAAAGGCATCCCAAGGGGAGCGCAAAAGTGCCACAACATGGCTGTCTCCACAGCTTTTCCCTTGGGATAATTCCTAAACCCAGGCTGATTTAAATGACCAGTGTTACGGTTAGGGTTAGGGTTACGCCTAGGTGTAGAGCTTTTTAAACCAGCAAGCTCTGAGCTCCAGGCACACGGCAGCTGCGAAAGGCATCCCAAGGGGAGCACAAAAGTGCCAGAAAATGGCTGCCTCCACACGTTTTCATTGGCACCATTGCTAAGCCTAGGCTGAATCACCTGCCTCCAGTCTCAGCTAGGGACATGGTTTTTTAAACCAGGAAGCCCTGAGCTCCAGGCACACGGCAGCTGTGAAAGGCATCCCAGTGGGAGTACAAAAGTGCAACAACATGGCAGCTTTCACAGCTTTTTCCTTGGCACCATCCCTATACCTAGGCTGATTTATCTGCCTAGGGTTAGGGTTAGGGCTCAGCCTAGGGCTAGGATTTTTTTAAGCAGGAAGCCCTGAGTTCCAGGCTTACTGCATCTGCCAAAGGCATCCCAAAGGGAGCGCAGAAGTGCCACAACATGGCTGCTTTCACAGCTTTTTCCTTAGGAAGAACCCTAATACCCGGCTGATTTACCTTCCTAGGGTTACTGTTAGGCTTAGGCCTAGGACTTTTAAAACCAGGAAGCCCTGTGCTCCAAGCACACTGCAGCTGTGAAAGGCATCCCAAGGGGAGCGCAAAAGTGACACAACTTGGCTGCCTCCACTGCTATTTCCATGAGACCATCCCAAATCATAGGCTGATTTTCCTTCCTAGGCTTAAGGTTTGAGTTAGGCCTAGGGTTAGTGTTCTTTTAACCAGAAAGCCCTGAGTTCCAAGAACACAGCAGCTGCGAAGGACTGCCCAAGAAGAGCGCAGAAGTGCCTCAACATGCCTGCCTCCACAGCTTTTTCCTTGGGGACGTCCCGAAACGAAGGCTGATTTAGAAGCCTCCAGTTTGGGCTAAAGTTGTGGTTTTTTACACCAGGAAGCCCTGTGCTCCAAGCACACTGCAGCTGTGAAAGGCATCCCAAGGGGAGCGCAAAAGTGCCACAACATGGCTGTCTCCACAGCTTTTCCCTTGGGATAATTCCTAAACCCTGGCTGATTTAAATGACCAGTGTTACGGTTAGGGTTAGGGTTACGCCTAGGTGTAGAGCTTTTTAAACCAGCAAGCTCTGAGCTCCAGGCACACGGCAGCTGCGAAAGGCATCCCAAGGGGAGCACAAAAGTGCCAGAAAATGGCTGCCTCCACACGTTTTCATTGGCACCATTGCTAAGCCTAGGCTGAATCACCTGCCTCCAGTCTCAGCTTGGGACATGGTTTTTTAAACCAGGAAGCCCTGAGCTCCAGGCACACGGCAGCTGTGAAAGGCATCCCAAGGGGAGTACAAAAGTGCAACAACATGGCAGCTTTCACAGCTTTTTCCTTGGCACCATCCCTATACCTAGGCTGATTTATCTGCCTAGGGTTAGGGTTAGGGCTCAGCCAAGGGCAAGGATTTTTTTAAGCAGGAAGCCCTGAGTTCCAGGCTTACTGCATCTGCCAAAGGCATCCCAAAGGGAGCGCAGAAGTGCCACAACATGGCTGCTTTCACAGCTTTTTCCTTAGGAAGAACCCTAATACCCGGCTGATTTACCTTCCTAGGGTTACTGTTAGGCTTAGGCCTAGGACTTTTAAAACCAGGAAGCCCTGTGCTCCAGGCACACTGCAGCTGTGAAAGGCATCCCAAGGGGAGCGCAAAAGTGACACAACTTGGCTGCCTCCACTGCTATTTCCATGAGACCATCCCAAATCATAGGCTGATTTTCCTTCCTAGGCTTAAGGTTTGAGTTAGGCCTAGGGTTAGTGTTCTTTTAACCAGAAAGCCCTGAGTTCCAAGAACACAGCAGCTGCGAAGGACTGCCCAAGAAGAGCGCAGAAGTGCCTCAACATGCCTGCCTCCACAGCTTTTTCCTTGGGGACGTCCCGAAACGAAGGCTGATTTAGAAGCCTCCAGTTTGGGCTAAAGTTGTGGTTTTTTACACCAGGAAGCCCTGTGCTCCAAGCACACTGCAGCTGTGAAAGGCATCCCAAGGGGAGCGCAAAAGTGCCACAACATGGCTGTCTCCACAGCTTTTCCCTTGGGATAATTCCTAAACCCAGGCTGATTTAAATGACCAGTGTTACGGTTAGGGTTAGGGTTACGCCTAGGTGTAGAGCTTTTTAAACCAGCAAGCTCTGAGCTCCAGGCACACGGCAGCTGCGAAAGGCATCCCAAGGGGAGCACAAAAGTGCCAGAAAATGGCTGCCTCCACACGTTTTCATTGGCACCATTGCTAAGCCTAGGCTGAATCACCTGCCTCCAGTCTCAGCTAGGGACATGGTTTTTTAAACCAGGAAGCCCTGAGCTCCAGGCACACGGCAGCTGTGAAAGGCATCCCAGTGGGAGTACAAAAGTGCAACAACATGGCAGCTTTCACAGCTTTTTCCTTGGCACCATCCCTATACCTAGGCTGATTTATCTGCCTAGGGTTAGGGTTAGGGCTCAGCCTAGGGCTAGGATTTTTTTAAGCAGGAAGCCCTGAGTTCCAGGCTTACTGCATCTGCCAAAGGCATCCCAAAGGGAGCGCAGAAGTGCCACAACATGGCTGCTTTCACAGCTTTTTCCTTAGGAAGAACCCTAATACCCGGCTGATTTACCTTCCTAGGGTTACTGTTAGGCTTAGGCCTAGGACTTTTAAAACCAGGAAGCCCTGTGCTCCAAGCACACTGCAGATGTGAAAGGCATCCCAAGGGGAGCGCAAAAGTGACACAACTTGGCTGCCTCCACTGCTATTTCCATGAGACCATCCCA
The DNA here is from genome assembly GCF_027887145.1 of Ammospiza caudacuta. Lineage (NCBI taxonomy): Eukaryota > Metazoa > Chordata > Aves > Passeriformes > Passerellidae > Ammospiza > Ammospiza caudacuta. Next base: position 681,671 of record NW_026683144.1, on the reverse strand, counting down.
AATCATAGGCTGATTTTCCTTCCTAGGCTTAAGGTTTGAGTTAGGCCTAGGGTTAGTGTTCTTTTAACCAGAAAGCCCTGAGTTCCAAGAACACAGCAGCTGCGAAGGACTGCCCAAGAAGAGCGCAGAAGTGCCTCAACATGCCTGCCTCCACAGCTTTTTCCTTGGGGACGTCCCGAAACGAAGGCTGATTTAGAAGCCTCCAGTTTGGGCTAAAGTTGTGGTTTTTTACACCAGGAAGCCCTGTGCTCCAAGCACACTGCAGCTGTGAAAGGCATCCCAAGGGGAGCGCAAAAGTGCCACAACATGGCTGTCTCCACAGCTTTTCCCTTGGGATAATTCCTAAACCCTGGCTGATTTAAATGACCAGTGTTACGGTTAGGGTTAGGGTTACGCCTAGGTGTAGAGCTTTTTAAACCAGCAAGCTCTGAGCTCCAGGCACACGGCAGCTGCGAAAGGCATCCCAAGGGGAGCACAAAAGTGCCAGAAAATGGCTGCCTCCACACGTTTTCATTGGCACCATTGCTAAGCCTAGGCTGAATCACCTGCCTCCAGTCTCAGCTAGGGACATGGTTTTTTAAACCAGGAAGCCCTGAGCTCCAGGCACACGGCAGCTGTGAAAGGCATCCCAAGGGGAGTACAAAAGTGCAACAACATGGCAGCTTTCACAGCTTTTTCCTTGGCACCATCCCTATACCTAGGCTGATTTATCTGCCTAGGCTTAGGGTTAGGGCTCAGCCAAGGGCAAGGATTTTTTTAAGCAGGAAGCCCTGAGTTCCAGGCTTACTGCATCTGCCAAAGGCATCCCAAAGGGAGCGCAGAAGTGCCACAACATGGCTGCTTTCACAGCTTTTTCCTTAGGAAGAACCCTAATACCCGGCTGATTTACCTTCCTAGGGTTACTGTTAGGCTTAGGCCTAGGACTTTTAAAACCAGGAAGCCCTGTGCTCCAGGCACACTGCAGCTGTGAAAGGCATCCCAAGGGGAGCGCAAAAGTGACACAACTTGGCTGCCTCCACTGCTATTTCCATGAGACCATCCCAAATCATAGGCTGATTTTCCTTCCTAGGCTTAAGGTTTGAGTTAGGCCTAGGGTTAGTGTTCTTTTAACCAGAAAGCCCTGAGTTCCAAGAACACAGCAGCTGCGAAGGACTGCCCAAGAAGAGCGCAGAAGTGCCTCAACATGCCTGCCTCCACAGCTTTTTCCTTGGGGACGTCCCGAAACGAAGGCTGATTTAGAAGCCTCCAGTTTGGGCTAAAGTTGTGGTTTTTTACACCAGGAAGCCCTGTGCTCCAAGCACACTGCAGCTGTGAAAGGCATCCCAAGGGGAGCGCAAAAGTGCCACAACATGGCTGTCTCCACAGCTTTTCCCTTGGGATAATTCCTAAACCCAGGCTGATTTAAATGACCAGTGTTACGGTTAGGGTTAGGGTTACGCCTAGGTGTAGAGCTTTTTAAACCAGCAAGCTCTGAGCTCCAGGCACACGGCAGCTGCGAAAGGCATCCCAAGGGGAGCACAAAAGTGCCAGAAAATGGCTGCCTCCACACGTTTTCATTGGCACCATTGCTAAGCCTAGGCTGAATCACCTGCCTCCAGTCTCAGCTAGGGACATGGTTTTTTAAACCAGGAAGCCCTGAGCTCCAGGCACACGGCAGCTGTGAAAGGCATCCCAAGGGGAGTACAAAAGTGCAACAACATGGCAGCTTTCACAGCTTTTTCCTTGGCACCATCCCTATACCTAGGCTGATTTATCTGCCTAGGGTTAGGGTTAGGGCTCAGCCTAGGGCTAGGATTTTTTTAACCAGGAAGCCCTGAGTTCCAGGCTTACTGCATCTGCCAAAGGCATCCCAAAGGGAGCGCAGAAGTGCCACAACATGGCTGCTTTCACAGCTTTTTCCTTAGGAAGAACCCTAACACCCGGCTGATTTACCTTCCTAGGGTTACTGTGAGGCTTAGGCCTAGGACTTTTAAAACCAGGAAGCCGTGTGCTCCAGGCACACTGCAGCTGTGAAAGGCATCCCAAGGGGAGCGCAAAAGTGACACAACTTGGCTGCCTCCACTGCTATTTCCATGAGACCATCCCGAATCATAGGCTGATTTTCCTTCCTAGGCTTAAGGTTTGAGTTAGGCCTAGGGTTAGTGTTCTTTTAACCAGAAAGCCCTGAGTTCCAAGAACACAGCAGCTGCGAAGGACTACCCAAGAAGAGCGCAGAAGCGCCTCAACATGCCTGCCTCCACAGCTTTTTCCTTGGGGACGTCACGAAACGAAGGCTGATTTAGAAGCCTCCAGTTTGGGCTAAAGTTGTGGTTTTGTAAACCAGGAAGCCCTGTGCTCCAAGCACACTGCAGCTGTGAAAGGCATCCCAAGGGGAGCGCAAAAGTGCCACAACATGGCTGTCTCCACAGCTTTTCCCTTGGGATAATTCCTAAACCCAGGCTGATTTAAATGACCAGTGTTACGGTTAGGGTTAGGGTTACGCCTAGGTGTAGAGCTTTTTAAACCAGCAAGCTCTTGAGCTCCAGGCACACGGCAGCTGCGAAAGGCATCCCAAGGGGAGCACAAAAGTGCCAGAAAATGGCTGCCTCCACACGTTTTCATTGGCACCATTGCTAAGCCTAGGCTGAATCACCTGCCTCCAGTCTCAGCTAGGGACATGGTTTTTTAAACCAGGAAGCCCTGAGCTCCAGGCACACGGCAGCTGTGAAAGGCATCCCAAGGGGAGTACAAAAGTGCAACAACATGGCAGCTTTCACAGCTTTTTACTTGCCACCATCCCTATACCTAGGCTGATTTATCTGCCTAGGGTTAGGGTTAGGGCTCAGCCTAGGGCTAGGATTTTTTTAAGCAGGAAGCCCTGAGTTCCAGGCTTACTGCATCTGCCAAAGGCATCCCAAAGGGAGCGCAGAAGTGCCACAACATGGCTGCTTTCACAGCTTTTTCCTTAGGAAGAACCCTAATACCCGGCTGATTTACCTTCCTAGGGTTACTGTTAGGCTTAGGCCTAGGACTTTTAAAACCAGGAAGCCCTGTGCTCCAGGCACACTGCAGCTGTGAAAGGCATCCCAAGGGGAGCGCAAAAGTGACACAACTTGGCTGCCTCCACTGCTATTTCCATGAGACCATCCCGAATCATAGGCTGATTTTCCTTCCTAGGCTTAAGGTTTGAGTTAGGCCTAGGGTTAGTGTTCTTTTAACCAGAAAGCCCTGAGTTCCAAGAACACAGCAGCTGCGAAGGACTACCCAAGAAGAGCGCAGAAGTGCCTCAACATGCCTGCCTCCACAGCTTTTTCCTTGGGGACGTCCCGAAACGAAGGCTGATTTAGAAGCCTCCAGTTTGGGCTAAAGTTGTGGTTTTTTACACCAGGAAGCCCTGTGCTCCAAGCACACTGCAGCTGTGAAAGGCATCCCAAGGGGAGCGCAAAAGTGCCACAACATGGCTGTCTCCACAGCTTTTCCCTTGGGATAATTCCTAAACCCAGGCTGATTTAAATGACCAGTGTTACGGTTAGGGTTAGGGTTACGCCTAGGTGTAGAGCTTTTTAAACCAGCAAGCTCTGAGCTCCAGGCACACGGCAGCTGCGAAAGGCATCCCAAGGGGAGCACAAAAGTGCCAGAAAATGGCTGCCTCCACACGTTTTCATTGGCACCATTGCTAAGCCTAGGCTGAATCACCTGCCTCCAGTCTCAGCTAGGGACATGGTTTTTTAAACCAGGAAGCCCTGAGCTCCAGGCACACGGCAGCTGTGAAAGGCATCCCAAGGGGAGTACAAAAGTGCAACAACATGGCAGCTTTCACAGCTTTTTCCTTGGCACCATCCCTATACCTAGGCTGATTTATCTGCCTAGGGTTAGGGTTAGGGCTCAGCCTAGGGCTAGGATTTTTTTAACCAGGAAGCCCTGAGTTCCAGGCTTACTGCATCTGCCAAAGGCATCCCAAAGGGAGCGCAGAAGTGCCACAACATGGCTGCTTTCACAGCTTTTTCCTTAGGAAGAACCCTAATACCCGGCTGATTTACCTTCCTAGGGTTACTGTGAGGCTTAGGCCTAGGACTTTTAAAACCAGGAAGCCCTGTGCTCCAGGCACACTGCAGCTGTGAAAGGCATCCCAAGGGGAGCGCAAAAGTGACACAACTTGGCTGCCTCCACTGCTATTTCCATGAGACCATCCCGAATCATAGGCTGATTTTCCTTCCTAGGCTTAAGGTTTGAGTTAGGCCTAGGGTTAGTGTTCTTTTAACCAGAAAGCCCTGAGTTCCAAGAACACAGCAGCTGCGAAGGACTACCCAAGAAGAGCGCAGAAGCGCCTCAACATGCCTGCCTCCACAGCTTTTTCCTTGGGGACGTCACGAAACGAAGGCTGATTTAGAAGCCTCCAGTTTGGGCTAAAGTTGTGGTTTTGTAAACCAGGAAGCCCTGTGCTCCAAGCACACTGCAGCTGTGAAAGGCATCCCAAGGGGAGCGCAAAAGTGCCACAACATGGCTGTCTCCACAGCTTTTCCCTTGGGATAATTCCTAAACCCAGGCTGATTTAAATGACCAGTGTTACGGTTAGGGTTAGGGTTACGCCTAGGTGTAGAGCTTTTTAAACCAGCAAGCTCTTGAGCTCCAGGCACACGGCAGCTGCGAAAGGCATCCCAAGGGGAGCACAAAAGTGCCAGAAAATGGCTGCCTCCACACGTTTTCATTGGCACCATTGCTAAGCCTAGGCTGAATCACCTGCCTCCAGTCTCAGCTAGGGACATGGTTTTTTAAACCAGGAAGCCCTGAGCTCCAGGCACACGGCAGCTGTGAAAGGCATCCCAAGGGGAGTACAAAAGTGCAACAACATGGCAGCTTTCACAGCTTTTTCCTTGGCACCATCCCTATACCTAGGCTGATTTATCTGCCTAGGGTTAGGGTTAGGGCTCAGCCTAGGGCTAGGATTTTTTTAAGCAGGAAGCCCTGAGTTCCAGGCTTACTGCATCTGCCAAAGGCATCCCAAAGGGAGCGCAGAAGTGCCACAACATGGCTGCTTTCACAGCTTTTTCCTTAGGAAGAACCCTAATACCCGGCTGATTTACCTTCCTAGGGTTACTGTTAGGCTTAGGCCTAGGACTTTTAAAACCAGGAAGCCCTGTGCTCCAGGCACACTGCAGCTGTGAAAGGCATCCCAAGGGGAGCGCAAAAGTGACACAACTTGGCTGCCTCCACTGCTATTTCCATGAGACCATCCCGAATCATAGGCTGATTTTCCTTCCTAGGCTTAAGGTTTGAGTTAGGCCTAGGGTTAGTGTTCTTTTAACCAGAAAGCCCTGAGTTCCAAGAACACAGCAGCTGCGAAGGACTACCCAAGAAGAGCGCAGAAGTGCCTCAACATGCCTGCCTCCACAGCTTTTTCCTTGGGGACGTCCCGAAACGAAGGCTGATTTAGAAGCCTCCAGTTTGGGCTAAAGTTGTGGTTTTTTAAACCAGGAAGCCCTGTGCTCCAAGCACACTGCAGCTGTGAAAGGCATCCCAAGGGGAGCGCAAAAGTGCCACAACATGGCTGTCTCCACAGCTTTTCCCTTGGGATAATTCCTAAACCCAGGCTGATTTAAATGACCAGTGTTACGGTTAGGGTTAGGGTTACGCCTAGGTGTAGAGCTTTTTAAACCAGCAAGCTCTTGAGCTCCAGGCACACGGCAGCTGCGAAAGGCATCCCAAGGGGAGCACAAAAGTGCCAGAAAATGGCTGCCTCCACACGTTTTCATTGGCACCATTGCTAAGCCTAGGCTGAATCACCTGCCTCCAGTCTCAGCTAGGGACATGGTTTTTTAAACCAGGAAGCCCTGAGCTCCAGGCACACGGCAGCTGTGAAAGGCATCCCAAGGGGAGTACAAAAGTGCAACAACATGGCAGCTTTCACAGCTTTTTCCTTGGCACCATCCCTATACCTAGGCTGATTTATCTGCCTAGGGTTAGGGTTAGGGCTCAGCCTAGGGCTAGGATTTTTTTAACCAGGAAGCCCTGAGTTCCAGGCTTACTGCATCTGCCAAAGGCATCCCAAAGGGAGCGCAGAAGTGCCACAACATGGCTGCTTTCACAGCTTTTTCCTTAGGAAGAACCCTAATACCCGGCTGATTTACCTTCCTAGGGTTACTGTTAGGCTTAGGCCTAGGACTTTTAAAACCAGGAAGCCCTGTGCTCCAGGCACACTGCAGCTGTGAAAGGCATCCCAAGGGGAGCGCAAAAGTGACACAACTTGGCTGCCTCCACTGCTATTTCCATGAGACCATCCCGAATCATAGGCTGATTTTCCTTCCTAGGCTTAAGGTTTGAGTTAGGCCTAGGGTTAGTGTTCTTTTAACCAGAAAGCCCTGAGTTCCAAGAACACAGCAGCTGCGAAGGACTACCCAAGAAGAGCGCAGAAGCGCCTCAACATGCCTGCCTCCACAGCTTTTTCCTTGGGGACGTCCCGAAACGAAGGCTGATTTAGAAGCCTCCAGTTTGGGCTAAAGTTGTGGTTTTTTAAACCAGGAAGCCCTGTGCTCCAAGCACACTGCAGCTGTGAAAGGCATCCCAAGGGGAGCGCAAAAGTGCCACAACATGGCTGTCTCCACAGCTTTTCCCTTGGGATAATTCCTAAACCCAGGCTGATTTAAATGACCAGTGTTACGGTTAGGGTTAGGGTTACGCCTAGGTGTAGAGCTTTTTAAACCAGCAAGCTCTTGAGCTCCAGGCACACGGCAGCTGCGAAAGGCATCCCAAGGGGAGCACAAAAGTGCCAGAAAATGGCTGCCTCCACACGTTTTCATTGGCACCATTGCTAAGCCTAGGCTGAATCACCTGCCTCCAGTCTCAGCTAGGGACATGGTTTTTTAAACCAGGAAGCCCTGAGCTCCAGGCACACGGCAGCTGTGAAAGGCATCCCAAGGGGAGTACAAAAGTGCAACAACATGGCAGCTTTCACAGCTTTTTCCTTGGCACCATCCCTATACCTAGGCTGATTTATCTGCCTAGGGTTAGGGTTAGGGCTCAGCCTAGGGCAAGGATTTTTTTAACCAGGAAGCCCTGAGTTCCAGGCTTACTGCATCTGCAAAAGGCATCCCAAAGGGAGCGCAGAAGTGCCACAACATGGCTGCTTTCACAGCTTTTTCCTTAGGAAGAACCCTAATACCCGGCTGATTTACCTTCCTAGGGTTACTGTTAGGCTTAGGCCTAGGACTTTTAAAACCAGGAAGCCCTGTGCTCCAGGCACACTGCAGCTGTTAAAGGCATCCCAAGGGGAGCGCAAAAGTGACACAACTTGGCTGCCTCCACTGCTATTTCCATGAGACCATCCCGAATCATAGGCTGATTTTCCTTCCTAGGCTTAAGGTTTGAGTTAGGCCTAGGGTTAGTGTTCTTTTAACCAGAAAGCCCTGAGTTCCAAGAACACAGCACCTGCGAAGGACTAACCAAGAAGAGCGCAGAAGTGCCTCAACATGCCAGCCTCCACAGCTTTTTCCTTGGGGACGTCCCGAAACGAAGGCTGATTTAGAAGCCTCCAGTTTGGGCTAAAGTTGTGGTTTTTTACACCAGGAAGCCCTGTGCTCCAAGCACACTGCAGCTGTGAAAGGCATCCCAAGGGGAGCGCAAAAGTGCCACAACATGGCTGTCTCCACAGCTTTTCCCTTGGGATAATTCCTAAACCCTGGCTGATTTAAATGACCAGTGTTACGGTTAGGGTTAGGGTTACGCCTAGGTGTAGAGCTTTTTAAACCAGCAAGCTCTGAGCTCCAGGCACACGGCAGCTGCGAAAGGCATCCCAAGGGGAGCACAAAAGTGCCAGAAAATGGCTGCCTCCACACGTTTTCATTGGCACCATTGCTAAGCCTAGGCTGAATCACCTGCCTCCAGTCTCAGCTAGGGACATGGTTTTTTAAACCAGGAAGCCCTGAGCTCCAGGCACACGGCAGCTGTGAAAGGCATCCCAAGGGGAGTACAAAAGTGCAACAACATGGCAGCTTTCACAGCTTTTTCCTTGGCACCATCCCTATACCTAGGCTGATTTATCTGCCTAGGGTTAGGGATAGGGCTCAGCCTAGGGCTAGGATTTTTTTAAGCAGGAAGCCCTGAGTTCCAGGCTTACTGCATCTGCCAAAGGCATCCCAAAGGGAGCGCAGAAGTGCCACAACATGGCTGCTTTCACAGCTTTTTCCTTAGGAAGAACCCTAATACCCGGCTGATTTACCTTCCTAGGGTTACTGTTAGGCTTAGGCCTAGGACTTTTAAAACCAGGAAGCCCTGTGCTCCAGGCACACTGCAGCTGTGAAAGGCATCCCAAGGGGAGCGCAAAAGTGACACAACTTGGCTGCCTCCACTGCTATTTCCATGAGACCATCCCGAATCATAGGCTGATTTTCCTTCCTAGGCTTAAGGTTTGAGTTAGGCCTAGGGTTAGTGTTCTTTTAACCAGAAAGCCCTGAGTTCCAAGAACACAGCAGCTGCGAAGGACTACCCAAGAAGAGCGCAGAAGTGCCTCAACATGCCTGCCTCCACAGCTTTTTCCTTGGGGACGTCCCGAAACGAAGGCTGATTTCGAAGCCTCCAGTTTGGGCTAAAGTTGTGGTTTTTTACACCAGGAAGCCCTGTGCTCCAAGCACACTGCAGCTGTGAAAGGCATCCCAAGGGGAGCGCAAAAGTGCCACAACATGGCTGTCTCCACAGCTTTTCCCTTGGGATAATTCCTAAACCCAGGCTGATTTAAATGACCAGTGTTACGGTTAGGGTTAGGGTTACGCCTAGGTGTAGAGCTTTTTAAACCAGCAAGCTCTGAGCTCCAGGCACACGGCAGCTGCGAAAGGCATCCCAAGGGGAGCACAAAAGTGCCAGAAAATGGCTGCCTCCACACGTTTTCATTGGCACCATTGCTAAGCCTAGGCTGAATCACCTGCCTCCAGTCTCAGCTAGGGACATGGTTTTTTAAACCAGGAAGCCCTGAGCTCCAGGCACACGGCAGCTGTGAAAGGCATCCCAAGGGGAGTACAAAAGTGCAACAACATGGCAGCTTTCACAGCTTTTTCCTTGGCACCATCCCTATACCTAGGCTGATTTATCTGCCTAGGGTTAGGGTTAGGGCTCAGCCTAGGGCTAGGATTTTTTTAAGCAGGAAGCCCTGAGTTCCAGGCTTACTGCATCTGCCAAAGGCATCCCAAAGGGAGCGCAGAAGTGCCACAACATGGCTGCTTTCACAGCTTTTTCCTTAGGAAGAACCCTAATACCCGGCTGATTTACCTTCCTAGGGTTACTGTTAGGCTTAGGCCTAGGACTTTTAAAACCAGGAAGCCCTGTGCTCCAGGCACACTGCAGCTGTGAAAGGCATCCCAAGGGGAGCGCAAAAGTGACACAACTTGGCTGCCTCCACTGCTATTTCCATGAGACCATCCCGAATCATAGGCTGATTTTCCTTCCTAGGCTTAAGGTTTGAGTTAGGCCTAGGGTTAGTGTTCTTTTAACCAGAAAGCCCTGAGTTCCAAGAACACAGCAGCTGCGAAGGACTACCCAAGAAGAGCGCAGAAGTGCCTCAACATGCCTGCCTCCACAGCTTTTTCCTTGGGGACGTCCCGAAACGAAGGCTGATTTAGAAGCCTCCAGTTTGGGCTAAAGTTGTGGTTTTTTAAACCAGGAAGCCCTGTGCTCCAAGCACACTGCAGCTGTGAAAGGCATCCCAAGGGGAGCGCAAAAGTGCCACAACATGGCTGTCTCCACAGCTTTTCCCTTGGGATAATTCCTAAACCCAGGCTGATTTAAATGACCAGTGTTACGGTTAGGGTTAGGGTTACGCCTAGGTGTAGAGCTTTTTAAACCAGCAAGCTCTGAGCTCCAGGCACACGGCAGCTGCGAAAGGCATCCCAAGGGGAGCACAAAAGTGCCAGAAAATGGCTGCCTCCACACGTTTTCATTGGCACCATTGCTAAGCCTAGGCTGAATCACCTGCCTCCAGTCTCAGCTAGGGACATTGTTTTTTAAACCAGGAAGCCCTGAGCTCCAGGCACTTGGCAGCTGTGAAAGGCATCCCAAGGGGAGTACAAAAGTGCAACAACATGGCAGCTTTCACAGCTTTTTCCTTGGCACCATCCCTATATCTAGGCTGATTTATCTGCCTAGGCTTAGGGTTAGGGCTCAGCCTAGGGCTAGGATTTTTTTAACCAGGAAGCCCTGAGTTCCAGGCTTACTGCATCTGCCAAAGGCATCCCAAAGGGAGCGCAGAAGTGCCACAACATGGCTGCTTTCACAGCTTTTTCCTTAGGAAGAACCCTAATACCCGGCTGATTTACCTTCCTAGGGTTACTGTTAGGCTTAGGCCTAGGACTTTTAAAACCAGGAAGCCCTGTGCTCCAGGCACACTGCAGCTGTTAAAGGCATCCCAAGGGGAGCGCAAAAGTGACACAACTTGGCTGCCTCCACTGCTATTTCCATGAGACCATCCCGAATCATAGGCTGATTTTCCTTCCTAGGCTTAAGGTTTGAGTTAGGCCTAGGGTTAGTGTTCTTTTAACCAGAAAGCCCTGAGTTCCAAGAACACAGCAGCTGCGAAGGACTACCCAAGAAGAGCGCAGAAGTGCCTCAACATGCCTGCCTCCACAGCTTTTTCCTTGGGGACGTCCCGAAACGAAGGCTGATTTCGAAGCCTCCAGTTTGGGCTAAAGTTGTGGTTTTTTACACCAGGAAGCCCTGTGCTCCAAGCACACTGCAGCTGTGAAAGGCATCCCAAGGGGAGTGCAAAAGTGCCACAACATGGCTGTCTCCACAGCTTTTCCCTTGGGATAATTCCTAAACCCAGGCTGATTTAAATGACCAGTGTTACGGTTAGGGTTAGGGTTACGCCTAGGTGTAGAGCTTTTTAAACCAGCAAGCTTTGAGCTCCAGGCACACGGCAGCTGCGAAAGGCATCCCAAGGGGAGCACAAAAGTGCCAGAAAATGGCTGCCTCCACACGTTTTCATTGGCACCATTGCTAAGCCTAGGCTGAATCACCTGCCTCCAGTCTCAGCTAGGGACATGGTTTTTTAAACCAGGAAGCCCTGAGCTCCAGGCACACGGCAGCTGTGAAAGGCATCCCAAGGGGAGTACAAAAGTGCAACAACATGGCAGCTTTCACAGCTTTTTCCTTGGCACCATCCCTATACCTAGGCTGATTTATCTGCCTAGGGTTAGGGTTAGGGCTCAGCCAAGGGCAAGGATTTTTTTAACCAGGAAGCCCTGAGTTCCAGGCTTACTGCATCTGCCAAAGGCATCCCAAAGGGAGCGCAGAAGTGCCACAACATGGCTGCTTTCACAGCTTTTTCCTTAGGAAGAACCCTAATACCCGGCTGATTTACCTTCCTAGGGTTACTGTTAGGCTTAGGCCTAGGACTTTTAAAACCAGGAAGCCCTGTGCTCCAGGCACACTGCAGCTGTGAAAGGCATCCCAAGGGGAGCGCAAAAGTGACACAACTTGGCTGCCTCCACTGCTATTTCCATGAGACCATCCCAAATCATAGGCTGATTTTCCTTCCTAGGCTTAAGGTTTGAGTTAGGCCTAGGGTTAGTGTTCTTTTAACCAGAAAGCCCTGAGTTCCAAGAACACAGCAGCTGCGAAGGACTACCCAAGAAGAGCGCAGAAGTGCCTCAACATGCCTGCCTCCACAGCTTTTTCCTTGGGGACGTCCCGAAACGAAGGCTGATTTCGAAGCCTCCAGTTTGGGCTAAAGTTGTGGTTTTTTACACCAGGAAGCCCTGTGCTCCAAGCACACTGCAGCTGTGAAAGGCATCCCAAGGGGAGTGCAAAAGTGCCACAACATGGCTGTCTCCACAGCTTTTCCCTTGGGATAATTCCTAAACCCAGGCTGATTTAAATGACCAGTGTTACGGTTAGGGTTAGGGTTACGCCTAGGTGTAGAGCTTTTTAAACCAGCAAGCTTTGAGCTCCAGGCACACGGCAGCTGCGAAAGGCATCCCAAGGGGAGCACAAAAGTGCCAGAAAATGGCTGCCTCCACACGTTTTCATTGGCACCATTGCTAAGCCTAGGCTGAATCACCTGCCTCCAGTCTCAGCTAGGGACATGGTTTTTTAAACCAGGAAGCCCTGAGCTCCAGGCACACGGCAGCTGTGAAAGGCATCCCAAGGGGAGTACAAAAGTGCAACAACATGGCAGCTTTCACAGCTTTTTCCTTGGCACCATCCCTATACCTAGGCTGATTTATCTGCCTAGGGTTAGGGTTAGGGCTCAGCCTAGGGCTAGGATTTTTTTAAGCAGGAAGCCCTGAGTTCCAGGCTTACTGCATCTGCCAAAGGCATCCCAAAGGGAGCGCAGAAGGTCCACAACATGGCTGCTTTCACAGCTTTTTCCTTAGGAAGAACCCTATTACCCGGCTGATTTACCTTCCTAGGGTTACTGTTAGGCTTAGGCCTAGGACTTTTAAAACCAGGAAGCCCTGTGCTCCAGGCACACTGCAGCTGTGAAAGGCATCCCAAGGGGAGCACAAAAGTGACACAACTTGGCTGCCTCCACTGCTATTTCCATGAGACCATCCCAAATCATAGGCTGATTTTCCTTCCTAGGCTTAAGGTTTGAGTTAGGCCTAGGGTTAGTGTTCTTTTAACCAGAAAGCCCTGAGTTCCAAGAACACAGCAGCTGCGAAGGACTACCCAAGAAGAGCGCAGAAGTGCCTCAACATGCCTGCCTCCACAGCTTTTTCTTTGGGGACGTCCCGAAACGAAGGCTGATTTAGAAGCCTCCAGTTTGGGCTAAAGTTGTGGTTTTTTACACCAGGAAGCCCTGTGCTCCAAGCACACTGCAGCTGTGAAAGGCATCCCAAGGGGAGCGCAAAAGTGCCACAACATGGCTGTCTCCACAGCTTTTCCCTTGGGATAATTCCTAAACCCAGGCTGATTTAAATGACCAGTGTTACGGTTAGGGTTAGGGTTACGCCTAGGTGTAGAGCTTTTTAAACCAGCAATCTCTGAGCTCCAGGCACACGGCAGCTGCGAAAGGCATCCCAAGGGGAGCACAAAAGTGCCAGAAAATGGCTGCCTCCACACGTTTTCATTGGCACCATTGCTAAGCCTAGGCTGAATCACCTGCCTCCAGTCTCAGCTAGGGACATGGTTTTTTAAACCAGGAAGCCCTGAGCTCCAGGCACACGGCAGCTGTGAAAGGCATCCCAAGGGGAGTACAAAAGTGCAACAACATGGCAGCTTTCACAGCTTTTTCCTTGGCACCATCCCTATACCTAGGCTGATTTATCTGCCTAGGGTTAGGGTTAGGGCTCAGCCAAGGGCAAGGATTTTTTTAACCAGGAAGCCCTGAGTTCCAGGCTTACTGCATCTGCCAAAGGCATCCCAAAGGGAGCGCAGAAGGTCCACAACATGGCTGCTTTCACAGCTTTTTCCTTAGGAAGAACCCTAATACCCGGCTGATTTACCTTCCTAGGGTTACTGTTAGGCTTAGGCCTAGGACTTTTAAAACCAGGAAGCCCTGTGCTCCAGGCACACTGCAGCTGTGAAAGGCATCCCAAGGGGAGCGCAAAAGTGACACAACTTGGCTGCCTCCACTGCTATTTCCATGAGACCATCCCGAATCATAGGCTGATTTTCCTTCCTAGGCTTAAGGCTTGAGTTAGGCCTAGGGTTAGTGTTCTTTTAACCAGAAAGCCCTGAGTTCCAAGAACACAGCAGCTGCGAAGGACTACCCAAGAAGAGCGCAGAAGTGCCTCAACATGCCAGCCTCCACAGCTTTTTCCTTGGGGACGTCCCGAAACGAAGGCTGATTTAGAAGCCTCCAGTTTGGGCTAAAGTTGTGGTTTTTTAAACCAGGAAGCCCTGTGCTCCAAGCACACTGTAGCTGTGAAAGGCATCCCAAGGGGAGCGCAAAAGTGCCACAACATGGCTGTCTCCACAGCTTTTCCCTTGGGATAATTCCTAAACCCTGGCTGATTTAAATGACCAGTGTTACGGTTAGGGTTAGGGTTACGCCTAGGTGTAGAGCTTTTTAAACCAGCAAGCTCTGAGCTCCAGGCACACGGCAGCTGCGAAAGGCATCCCAAGGGGAGCACAAAAGTGCCAGAAAATGGCTGCCTCCACACGTTTTCATTGGCACCATTGCTAAGCCTAGGCTGAATCACCTGCCTCCAGTCTCAGCTAGGGACATGGTTTTTTAAACCAGGAAGCCCTGAGCTCCAGGCACACGGCAGCTGTGAAAGGCATCCCAAGGGGAGTACAAAAGTGCAACAACATGGCAGCTTTCACAGCTTTTTCCTTGGCACCATCCCTATACCTAGGCTGATTTATCTGCCTAGGGTTAGGGTTAGGGCTCAGCCTAGGGCTAGGATTTTTTTAAGCAGGAAGCCCTGAGTTCCAGGCTTACTGCATCTGCCAAAGGCATCCCAAAGGGAGCGCAGAAGTGCCACAACATGGCTGCTTTCACAGCTTTTTCCTTAGGAAGAACCCTAATACCCGGCTGATTTACCTTCCTAGGGTTACTGTTAGGCTTAGGCCTAGGACTTTTAAAACCAGGAAGCCCTGTGCTCCAGGCACACTGCAGCTGTGAAAGGCATCCCAAGGGGAGCGCAAAAGTGACACAACTTGGCTGCCTCCACTGCTATTTCCATGAGACCATCCCGAATCATAGGCTGATTTTCCTTCCTAGGCTTAAGGTTTGAGTTAGGCCTAGGGTTAGTGTTCTTTTAACCAGAAAGCCCTGAGTTCCAAGAACACAGCAGCTGCGAAGGACTACCCAAGAAGAGCGCAGAAGTGCCTCAACATGCCTGCCTCCACAGCTTTTTCCTTGGGGACGTCCCGAAACGAAGGCTGATTTAGAAGCCTCCAGTTTGGGCTAAAGTTGTGGTTTTTTACACCAGGAAGCCCTGTGCTCCAAGCACACTGCAGCTGTGAAAGGCATCCCAAGGGGAGCGCAAAAGTGCCACAACATGGCTGTCTCCACAGCTTTTCCCTTGGGATAATTCCTAAACCCAGGCTGATTTAAATGACCAGTGTTACGGTTAGGGTTAGGGTTACGCCTAGGTGTAGAGCTTTTTAAACCAGCAAGCTCTGAGCTCCAGGCACACGGCAGCTGCGAAAGGCATCCCAAGGGGAGCACAAAAGTGCCAGAAAATGGCTGCCTCCACACGTTTTCATTGGCACCATTGCTAAGCCTAGGCTGAATCACCTGCCTCCAGTCTCAGCTAGGGACATGGTTTTTTAAACCAGGAAGCCCTGAGCTCCAGGCACACGGCAGCTGTGAAAGGCATCCCAAGGGGAGTACAAAAGTGCAACAACATGGCAGCTTTCACAGCTTTTTCCTTGGCACCATCCCTATACCTAGGCTGATTTATCTGCCTAGGGTTAGGGTTAGGGCTCAGCCTAGGGCTAGGATTTTTTTAAGCAGGAAGCCCTGAGTTCCAGGCTTACTGCATCTGCCAAAGGCATCCCAAAGGGAGCGCAGAAGTGCCACAACATGGCTGCTTTCACAGCTTTTTCCTTAGGAAGAACCCTAATACCCGGCTGATTTACCTTCCTAGGGTTACTCTTAGGCTTAGGCCTAGGACTTTTAAAACCAGGAAGCCCTGTGCTCCAGGCACACTGCAGCTGTGAAAGGCATCCCAAGGGGAGCGCAAAAGTGACACAACTTGGCTGCCTCCACTGCTATTTCCATGAGACCATCCCGAATCATAGGCTGATTTTCCTTCCTAGGCTTAAGGTTTGAGTTAGGCCTAGGGTTAGTGTTCTTTTAACCAGAAAGCCCTGAGTTCCAAGAACACAGCAGCTGCGAAGGACTACCCAAGAAGAGCGCAGAAGTGCCTCAACATGCCTGCCTCCACAGCTTTTTCCTTGGGGACGTCCCGAAACGAAGGCTGATTTAGAAGCCTCCAGTTTGGGCTAAAGTTGTGGTTTTTTAAACCAGGAAGCCCTGTGCTCCAAGCACACTGCAGCTGTGAAAGGCATCCCAAGGGGAGCGCAAAAGTGCCACAACATGGCTGTCTCCACAGCTTTTCCCTTGGGATAATTCCTAAACCCAGGCTGATTTAAATGACCAGTGTTACGGTTAGGGTTAGGGTTACGCCTAGGTGTAGAGCTTTTTAAACCAGCAAGCTCTGAGCTCCAGGCACACGGCAGCAGCGAAAGGCATCCCAAGGGGAGCACAAAAGTGCCAGAAAATGGCTGCCTCCACACGTTTTCATTGGCACCATTGCTAAGCCTAGGCTGAATCACCTGCCTCCAGTCTCAGCTAGGGACATTGTTTTTTAAACCAGGAAGCCCTGAGCTCCAGGCACTTGGCAGCTGTGAAAGGCATCCCAAGGGGAGTACAAAAGTGCAACAACATGGCAGCTTTCACAGCTTTTTCCTTGGCACCATCCCTATACCTAGGCTGATTTATCTGCCTAGGGTTAGGGTTAGGGCTCAGCCTAGGGCAAGGATTTTTTTAACCAGGAAGCCCTGAGTTCCAGGCTTACTGCATCTGCCAAAGGCATCCCAAAGGGAGCGCAGAAGTGCCACAACATGGCTGCTTTCACAGCTTTTTCCTTAGGAAGAACCCTAATACCCGGCTGATTTACCTTCCTAGGGTTACTGTTAGGCTTAGGCCTAGGACTTTTAAAACCAGGAAGCCCTGTGCTCCAGGCACACTGCAGCTGTTAAAGGCATCCCAAGGGGAGCGCAAAAGTGACACAACTTGGCTGCCTCCACTGCTATTTCCATGAGACCATCCCGAATCATAGGCTGATTTTCCTTCCTAGGCTTAAGGTTTGAGTTAGGCCTAGGGTTAGTGTTCTTTTAACCAGAAAGCCCTGAGTTCCAAGAACACAGCAGCTGCGAAGGACTACCCAAGAAGAGCGCAGAAGTGCCTCAACATGCCTGCCTCCACAGCTTTTTCCTTGGGGATGTCCCGAAACGAAGGCTGATTTCGAAGCCTCCAGTTTGGGCTAAAGTTGTGGTTTTTTACACCAGGAAGCCCTGTGCTCCAAGCACACTGCAGCTGTGAAAGGCATCCCAAGGGGAGTGCAAAAGTGCCACAACATGGCTGTCTCCACAGCTTTTCCCTTGGGATAATTCCTAAACCCAGGCTGATTTAAATGACCAGTGTTACGGTTAGGGTTAGGGTTACGCCTAGGTGTAGAGCTTTTTAAACCAGCAAGCTTTGAGCTCCAGGCACACGGCAGCTGCGAAAGGCATCCCAAGGGGAGCACAAAAGTGCCAGAAAATGGCTGCCTCCACACGTTTTCATTGGCACCATTGCTAAGCCTAGGCTGAATCACCTGCCTCCAGTCTCAGCTAGGGACATGGTTTTTTAAACCAGGAAGCCCTGAGCTCCAGGCACACGGCAGCTGTGAAAGGCATCCCAAGGGGAGTACAAAAGTGCAACAACATGGCAGCTTTCACAGCTTTTTCCTTGGCACCATCCCTATACCTAGGCTGATTTATCTGCCTAGGGTTAGGGTTAGGGCTCAGCCTAGGGCAAGGATTTTTTTAACCAGGAAGCCCTGAGTTCCAGGCTTACTGCATCTGCCAAAGGCATCCCAAAGGGAGCGCAGAAGTGCCACAACATGGCTGCTTTCACAGCTTTTTCCTTAGGAAGAACCCTAATACCCGGCTGATTTACCTTCCTAGGGTTACTGTTAGGCTTAGGCCTAGGACTTTTAAAACCAGGAAGCCCTGTGCTCCAGGCACACTGCAGCTGTTAAAGGCATCCCAAGGGGAGCGCAAAAGTGACACAACTTGGCTGCCTCCACTGCTATTTCCATGAGACCATCCCAAATCATAGGCTGATTTTCCTTCCTAGGCTTAAGGTTTGAGTTAGGCCTAGGGTTAGTGTTCTTTTAACCAGAAAGCCCTGAGTTCCAAGAACACAGCAGCTGCGAAGGACTACCCAAGAAGAGCGCAGAAGTGCCTCAACATGCCTGCCTCCACAGCTTTTTCCTTGGGGACGTCCCGAAACGAAGGCTGATTTCGAAGCCTCCAGTTTGGGCTAAAGTTGTGGTTTTTTACACCAGGAAGCCCTGTGCTCCAAGCACACTGCAGCTGTGAAAGGCATCCCAAGGGGAGTGCAAAAGTGCCACAACATGGCTGTCTCCACAGCTTTTCCCTTGGGATAATTCCTAAACCCAGGCTGATTTAAATGACCAGTGTTACGGTTAGGGTTAGGGTTACGCCTAGGTGTAGAGCTTTTTAAACCAGCAAGCTTTGAGCTCCAGGCACACGGCAGCTGCGAAAGGCATCCCAAGGGGAGCACAAAAGTGCCAGAAAATGGCTGCCTCCACACGTTTTCATTGGCACCATTGCTAAGCCTAGGCTGAATCACCTGCCTCCAGTCTCAGCTAGGGACATGGTTTTTTAAACCAGGAAGCCCTGAGCTCCAGGCACACGGCAGCTGTGAAAGGCATCCCAAGGGGAGTACAAAAGTGCAACAACATGGCAGCTTTCACAGCTTTTTCCTTGGCACCATCCCTATACCTAGGCTGATTTATCTGCCTAGGGTTAGGGTTAGGGCTCAGCCTAGGGCTAGGATTTTTTTAAGCAGGAAGCCCTGAGTTCCAGGCTTACTGCATCTGCCAAAGGCATCCCAAAGGGAGCGCAGAAGGTCCACAACATGGCTGCTTTCACAGCTTTTTCCTTAGGAAGAACCCTATTACCCGGCTGATTTACCTTCCTAGGGTTACTGTTAGGCTTAGGCCTAGGACTTTTAAAACCAGGAAGCCCTGTGCTCCAGGCACACTGCAGCTGTGAAAGGCATCCCAAGGGGAGCACAAAAGTGACACAACTTGGCTGCCTCCACTGCTATTTCCATGAGACCATCCCAAATCATAGGCTGATTTTCCTTCCTAGGCTTAAGGTTTGAGTTAGGCCTAGGGTTAGTGTTCTTTTAACCAGAAAGCCCTGAGTTCCAAGAACACAGCAGCTGCGAAGGACTACCCAAGAAGAGCGCAGAAGTGCCTCAACATGCCTGCCTCCACAGCTTTTTCCTTGGGGACGTCCCGAAACGAAGGCTGATTTAGAAGCCTCCAGTTTGGGCTAAAGTTGTGGTTTTTTACACCAGGAAGCCCTGTGCTCCAAGCACACTGCAGCTGTGAAAGGCATCCCAAGGGGAGCGCAAAAGTGCCACAACATGGCTGTCTCCACAGCTTTTCCCTTGGGATAATTCCTAAACCCAGGCTGATTTAAATGACCAGTGTTACGGTTAGGGTTAGGGTTACGCCTAGGTGTAGAGCTTTTTAAACCAGCAAGCTCTGAGCTCCAGGCACACGGCAGCTGCGAAAGGCATCCCAAGGGGAGCACAAAAGTGCCAGAAAATGGCTGCCTCCACACGTTTTCATTGGCACCATTGCTAAGCCTAGGCTGAATCACCTGCCTCCAGTCTCAGCTAGGGACATGGTTTTTTAAACCAGGAAGCCCTGAGCTCCAGGCACACGGCAGCTGTGAAAGGCATCCCAAGGGGAGTACAAAAGTGCAACAACATGGCAGCTTTCACAGCTTTTTCCTTGGCACCATCCCTATACCTAGGCTGATTTATCTGCCTAGGGTTAGGGTTAGGGCTCAGCCTAGGGCTAGGATTTTTTTAACCAGGAAGCCCTGAGTTCCAGGCTTACTGCATCTGCCAAAGGCATCCCAAAGGGAGCGCAGAAGTGCCACAACATGGCTGCTTTCACAGCTTTTTCCTTAGGAAGAACCCTAATACCCGGCTGATTTACCTTCCTAGGGTTACTGTTAGGCTTAGGCCTAGGACTTTTAAAACCAGGAAGCCCTGTGCTCCAGGCACACTGCAGCTGTGAAAGGCATCCCAAGGGGAGCGCAAAAGTGACACAACTTGGCTGCCTCCACTGCTATTTCCATGAGACCATCCCGAATCATAGGCTGATTTTCCTTCCTAGGCTTAAGGCTTGAGTTAGGCCTAGGGTTAGTGTTCTTTTAACCAGAAAGCCCTGAGTTCCAAGAACACAGCAGCTGCGAAGGACTACCCAAGAAGAGCGCAGAAGTGCCTCAACATGCCTGCCTCCACAGCTTTTTCCTTGGGGACGTCCCAAAACGAAGGCTGATTTAGAAGCCTCCAGTTTGGGCTAAAGTTGTGGTTTTTTAAACCAGGATGCCCTGTGCTCCAAGCACACTGCGGCTGTGAAAGGCATCCCAAGAGGAGCGCAAAAGTGCCACAACATGGCTGTCTCCACAGCTTTTCCCTTGGGATAATTCCTAAACCCAGGCTGCTTTAAATGACCAGTGTTACGGTTAGGGTTAGGGTTACGCCTAGGTGTAGAGCTTTTTAAACCAGCAAGCTCTGAGCTCCAGGCACACGGCAGCTGCGAAAGGCATCCCAAGGGGAGCACAAAAGGGCCAGAAAATGGCTGCCTCCACACGTTTTCATTGGCACCATTGCTAAGCCTAGGCTGAATCACCTGCCTCCAGTCTCAGCTAGGGACATGGTTTTTTAAACCAGGAAGCCCTGAGCTCCAGGCACACGGCAGCTGTGAAAGGCATCCCAAGGGGAGTACAAAAGTGCAACAACATGGCAGCTTTCACAGCTTTTTCCTTGGCACCATCCCTATACCTAGGCTGATTTATCTGCCTAGGCTTAGGGTTAGGGCTCAGCCAAGCGCAAGGATTTTTTTAAGCAGGAAGCCCTGAGTTCCAGGCTTACTGCATCTGCCAAAGGCATCCCAAAGGGAGCGCAGAAGTGCCACAACATGGCTGCTTTCACAGCTTTTTCCTTAGGAAGAACCCTAATACCCGGCTGATTTACCTTCCTAGGGTTACTGTTAGGCTTAGGCCTAGGACTTTTAAAACCAGGAAGCCCTGTGCTCCAGGCACACTGCAGCTGTTAAAGGCATCCCAAGGGGAGCGCAAAAGTGACACAACTTGGCTGCCTCCACTGCTATTTCCATGAGACCATCCCGAATCATAGGCTGATTTTCCTTCCTAGGCTTAAGGTTTGAGTTAGGCCTAGGGTTAGTGTTCTTTTAACCAGAAAGCCCTGAGTTCCAAGAACACAGCACCTGCGAAGGACTAACCAAGAAGAGCGCAGAAGTGCCTCAACATGCCTGCCTCCACAGCTTTTTCCTTGGGGACGTCCCAAAACGAAGGCTGATTTAGAAGCCTCCAGTTTGGGCTAAAGTTGTGGTTTTTTACACCAGGAAGCCCTGTGCTCCAAGCACACTGCAGCTGTGAAAGGCATCCCAAGGGGAGCGCAAAAGTGCCACAACATGGCTGTCTCCACAGCTTTTCCCTTGGGATAATTCCTAAACCCAGGCTGATTTAAATGACCAGTGTTACGGTTAGGGTTAGGGTTACGCCTAGGTGTAGAGCTTTTTAAACCAGCAAGCTCTGAGCTCCAGGCACACGGCAGCTGCGAAAGGCATCCCAAGGGGAGCACAAAAGTGCCAGAAAATGGCAGCCTCCACACGTTTTCATTGGCACCATTGCTAAGCCTAGGCTGAATCACCTGCCTCCAGTCTCAGCTAGGGACATGGTTTTTTAAACCAGGAAGCCCTGAGCTCCAGGCACACGGCAGCTGTGAAAGGCATCCCAGTGGGAGTACAAAAGTGCAACAACATGGCAGCTTTCACAGCTTTTTCCTTGGCACCATCCCTATACCTAGGCTGATTTATCTGCCTAGGGTTAGGGTTAGGGCTCAGCCTAGGGCTAGGATTTTTTTAAGCAGGAAGCCCTGAGTTCCAGGCTTACTGCATCTGCCAAAGGCATCCCAAAGGGAGCGCAGAAGTGCCACAACATGGCTGCTTTCACAGCTTTTTCCTTAGGAAGAACCCTAATACCCGGCTGATTTACCTTCCTAGGGTTACTGTTAGGCTTAGGCCTAGGACTTTTAAAACCAGGAAGCCCTGTGCTCCAGGCACACTGCAGCTGTGAAAGGCATCCCAAGGGGAGCGCAAAAGTGACACAACTTGGCTGCCTCCACTGCTATTTCCATGAGACCATCCCGAATCATAGGCTGATTTTCCTTCCTAGGCTTAAGGTTTGAGTTAGGCCTAGGGTTAGTGTTCTTTTAACCAGAAAGCCCTGAGTTCCAAGAACACAGCAGCTGCGAAGGACTACCCAAGAAGAGCGCAGAAGTGCCTCAACATGCCTGCCTCCACAGCTTTTTCCTTGGGGACGTCCCGAAACGAAGGCTGATTTCGAAGCCTCCAGTTTGGGCTAAAGTTGTGGTATTTTACACCAGGAAGCCCTGTGCTCCAAGCACACTGCAGCTGTGAAAGGCATCCCAAGGGGAGTGCAAAAGTGCCACAACATGGCTGTCTCCACAGCTTTTCCCTTGGGATAATTCCTAAACCCAGGCTGATTTAAATGACCAGTGTTACGGTTAGGGTTAGGGTTACGCCTAGGTGTAGAGCTTTTTAAACCAGCAAGCTTTGAGCTCCAGGCACACGGCAGCTGCGAAAGGCATCCCAAGGGGAGCACAAAAGTGCCAGAAAATGGCTGCCTCCACACGTTTTCATTGGCACCATTGCTAAGCCTAGGCTGAATCACCTGCCTCCAGTCTCAGCTAGGGACATGGTTTTTTAAACCAGGAAGCCCTGAGCTCCAGGCACACGGCAGCTGTGAAAGGCATCCCAAGGGGAGTACAAAAGTGCAACAACATGGCAGCTTTCACAGCTTTTTCCTTGGCACCATCCCTATACCTAGGCTGATTTATCTGCCTAGGGTTAGGGTTAGGGCTCAGCCTAGGGCAAGGATTTTTTTAACCAGGAAGCCCTGAGTTCCAGGCTTACTGCATCTGCCAAAGGCATCCCAAAGGGAGCGCAGAAGTGCCACAACATGGCTGCTTTCACAGCTTTTTCCTTAGGAAGAACCCTAATACCCGGCTGATTTACCTTCCTAGGGTTACTGTTAGGCTTAGGCCTAGGACTTTTAAAACCAGGAAGCCCTGTGCTCCAGGCACACTGCAGCTGTTAAAGGCATCCCAAGGGGAGCGCAAAAGTGACACAACTTGGCTGCCTCCACTGCTATTTCCATGAGACCATCCCAAATCATAGGCTGATTTTCCTTCCTAGGCTTAAGGTTTGAGTTAGGCCTAGGGTTAGTGTTCTTTTAACCAGAAAGCCCTGAGTTCCAAGAACACAGCAGCTGCGAAGGACTACCCAAGAAGAGCGCAGAAGTGCCTCAACATGCCTGCCTCCACAGCTTTTTCCTTGGGGACGTCCCGAAACGAAGGCTGATTTCGAAGCCTCCAGTTTGGGCTAAAGTTGTGGTTTTTTACACCAGGAAGCCCTGTGCTCCAAGCACACTGCAGCTGTGAAAGGCATCCCAAGGGGAGTGCAAAAGTGCCACAACATGGCTGTCTCCACAGCTTTTCCCTTGGGATAATTCCTAAACCCAGGCTGATTTAAATGACCAGTGTTACGGTTAGGGTTAGGGTTACGCCTAGGTGTAGAGCTTTTTAAACCAGCAAGCTTTGAGCTCCAGGCACACGGCAGCTGCGAAAGGCATCCCAAGGGGAGCACAAAAGTGCCAGAAAATGGCTGCCTCCACACGTTTTCATTGGCACCATTGCTAAGCCTAGGCTGAATCACCTGCCTCCAGTCTCAGCTAGGGACATGGTTTTTTAAACCAGGAAGCCCTGAGCTCCAGGCACACGGCAGCTGTGAAAGGCATCCCAAGGGGAGTACAAAAGTGCAACAACATGGCAGCTTTCACAGCTTTTTCCTTGGCACCATCCCTATACCTAGGCTGATTTATCTGCCTAGGGTTAGGGTTAGGGCTCAGCCTAGGGCTAGGATTTTTTTAAGCAGGAAGCCCTGAGTTCCAGGCTTACTGCATCTGCCAAAGGCATCCCAAAGGGAGCGCAGAAGGTCCACAACATGGCTGCTTTCACAGCTTTTTCCTTAGGAAGAACCCTATTACCCGGCTGATTTACCTTCCTAGGGTTACTGTTAGGCTTAGGCCTAGGACTTTTAAAACCAGGAAGCCCTGTGCTCCAGGCACACTGCAGCTGTGAAAGGCATCCCAAGGGGAGCACAAAAGTGACACAACTTGGCTGCCTCCACTGCTATTTCCATGAGACCATCCCAAATCATAGGCTGATTTTCCTTCCTAGGCTTAAGGTTTGAGTTAGGCCTAGGGTTAGTGTTCTTTTAACCAGAAAGCCCTGAGTTCCAAGAACACAGCAGCTGCGAAGGACTACCCAAGAAGAGCGCAGAAGTGCCTCAACATGCCTGCCTCCACAGCTTTTTCCTTGGGGACGTCCCGAAACGAAGGCTGATTTAGAAGCCTCCAGTTTGGGCTAAAGTTGTGGTTTTTTAAACCAGGAAGCCCTGTGCTCCAAGCACACTGCAGCTGTGAAAGGCATCCCAAGGGGAGCGCAAAAGTGCCACAACATGGCTGTCTCCACAGCTTTTCCCTTGGGATAATTCCTAAACCCAGGCTGATTTAAATGACCAGTGTTACGGTTAGGGTTAGGGTTACGCCTAGGTGTAGAGCTTTTTAAACCAGCAAGCTCTGAGCTCCAGGCACACGGCAGCTGCGAAAGGCATCCCAAGGGGAGCACAAAAGTGCCAGAAAATGGCTGCCTCCACACGTTTTCATTGGCACCATTGCTAAGCCTAGGCTGAATCACCTGCCTCCAGTCTCAGCTAGGGACATGGTTTTTTAAACCAGGAAGCCCTGAGCTCCAGGCACACGGCAGCTGTGAAAGGCATCCCAAGGGGAGTACAAAAGTGCAACAACATGGCAGCTTTCACAGCTTTTTCCTTGGCACCATCCCTATACCTAGGCTGATTTATCTGCCTAGGCTTAGGGTTAGGGCTCAGCCTAGGGCTAGGATTTTTTTAACCAGGAAGCCCTGAGTTCCAGGCTTACTGCATCTGCCAAAGGCATCCCAAAGGGAGCGCAGAAGTGCCACAACATGGCTGCTTTCACAGCTTTTTCCTTAGGAAGAACCCTAATACCCGGCTGATTTACCTTCCTAGGGTTACTGTTAGGCTTAGGCCTAGGACTTTTAAAACCAGGAAGCCCTGTGCTCCAGGCACACTGCAGCTGTGAAAGGCATCCCAAGGGGAGCGCAAAAGTGACACAACTTGGCTGCCTCCACTGCTATTTCCATGAGACCATCCCGAATCATAGGCTGATTTTCCTTCCTAGGCTTAAGGCTTGAGTTAGGCCTAGGGTTAGTGTTCTTTTAACCAGAAAGCCCTGAGTTCCAAGAACACAGCAGCTGCGAAGGACTACCCAAGAAGAGCGCAGAAGTGCCTCAACATGCCTGCCTCCACAGCTTTTTCCTTGGGGACGTCCCGAAACGAAGGCTGATTTAGAAGCCTCCAGTTTGGGCTAAAGTTGTGGTTTTTTAAACCAGGATGCCCTGTGCTCCAAGCACACTGCAGCTGTGAAAGGCATCCCAAGGGGAGCGCAAAAGTGCCACAACATGGCTGTCTCCACAGCTTTTCCCTTGGGATAATTCCTAAACCCAGGCTGATTTAAATGACCAGTGTTACGGTTAGGGTTAGGGTTACGCCTAGGTGTAGAGCTTTTTAAACCAGCAAGCTCTGAGCTCCAGGCACACGGCAGCTGCGAAAGGCATCCCAAGGGGAGCACAAAAGGGCCAGAAAATGGCTGCCTCCACACGTTTTCATTGGCACCATTGCTAAGCCTAGGCTGAATCACCTGCCTCCAGTCTCAGCTAGGGACATGGTTTTTTAAACCAGGAAGCCCTGAGCTCCAGGCACACGGCAGCTGTGAAAGGCATCCCAAGGGGAGTACAAAAGTGCAACAACATGGCAGCTTTCACAGCTTTTTCCTTGGCACCATCCCTATACCTAGGCTGATTTATCTGCCTAGGGTTAGGGTTAGGGCTCAGCCAAGGGCAAGGATTTTTTTAAGCAGGAAGCCCTGAGTTCCAGGCTTACTGCATCTGCCAAAGGCATCCCAAAGGGAGCGCAGAAGTGCCACAACATGGCTGCTTTCACAGCTTTTTCCTTAGGAAGAACCCTAATACCCGGCTGATTTACCTTCCTAGGGTTACTGTTAGGCTTAGGCCTAGGACTTTTAAAACCAGGAAGCCCTGTGCTCCAGGCACACTGCAGCTGTTAAAGGCATCCCAAGGGGAGCGCAAAAGTGACACAACTTGGCTGCCTCCACTGCTATTTCCATGAGACCATCCCGAATCATAGGCTGATTTTCCTTCCTAGGCTTAAGGTTTGAGTTAGGCCTAGGGTTAGTGTTCTTTTAACCAGAAAGCCCTGAGTTCCAAGAACACAGCACCTGCGAAGGACTAACCAAGAAGAGCGCAGAAGTGCCTCAACATGCCTGCCTCCACAGCTTTTTCCTTGGGGACGTCCCAAAACGAAGGCTGATTTAGAAGCCTCCAGTTTGGGCTAAAGTTGTGGTTTTTTACACCAGGAAGCCCTGTGCTCCAAGCACACTGCAGCTGTGAAAGGCATCCCAAGGGGAGCGCAAAAGTGCCACAACATGGCTGTCTCCACAGCTTTTCCCTTGGGATAATTCCTAAACCCAGGCTGATTTAAATGACCAGTGTTACGGTTAGGGTTAGGGTTACGCCTAGGTGTAGAGCTTTTTAAACCAGCAAGCTCTGAGCTCCAGGCACACGGCAGCTGCAAAAGGCATCCCAAGGGGAGCACAAAAGTGCCAGAAAATGGCAGCCTCCACACATTTTCTTTGGCACCATTGCTAAGCCTAGGCTGAATCACCTGCCTCCAGTCTCAGCTAGGGACATGGTTTTTTAAACCAGGAAGCCCTGAGCTCCAGGCACACGGCAGCTGTGAAAGGCATCCCAGTGGGAGTACAAAAGTGCAACAACATGGCAGCTTTCACAGCTTTTTCCTTGGCACCATCCCTATACCTAGGCTGATTTATCTGCCTAGGGTTAGGGTTAGGGCTCAGCCTAGGGCTAGGATTTTTTTAAGCAGGAAGCCCTGAGTTCCAGGCTTACTGCATCTGCCAAAGGCATCCCAAAGGGAGCGCAGAAGTGCCACAACATGGCTGCTTTCACAGCTTTTTCCTTAGGAAGAACCCTAATACCCGGCTGATTTACCTTCCTAGGGTTACTGTTAGGCTTAGGCCTAGGACTTTTAAAACCAGGAAGCCCTGTGCTCCAGGCACACTGCAGCTGTGAAAGGCATCCCAAGGGGAGCGCAAAAGTGACACAACTTGGCTGCCTCCACTGCTATTTCCATGAGACCATCCCGAATCATAGGCTGATTTTCCTTCCTAGGCTTAAGGTTTGAGTTAGGCCTAGGGTTAGTGTTCTTTTAACCAGAAAGCCCTGAGTTCCAAGAACACAGCAGCTGCGAAGGACTACCCAAGAAGAGCGCAGAAGTGCCTCAACATGCCTGCCTCCACAGCTTTTTCCTTGGGGACGTCCCGAAACGAAGGCTGATTTAGAAGCCTCCAGTTTGGGCTAAAGTTGTGGTTTTTTAAAGCAGGAAGCCCTGTGCTCCAAGCACACTGCAGCTGTGAAAGGCATCCCAAGGGGAGCGCAAAAGTGCCACAACATGGCTGTCTCCACAGCTTTTCCCTTGGGATAATTCCTAAACCCAGGCTGATTTAAATGACCAGTGTTACGGTTAGGGTTAGGGTTACGCCTAGGTGTAGAGCTTTTTAAACCAGCAAGCTCTGAGCTCCAGGCACACGGCAGCTGCGAAAGGCATCCCAAGGGGAGCACAAAAGTGCCAGAAAATGGCTGCCTCCACACGTTTTCATTGGCACCATTGCTAAGCCTAGGCTGAATCACCTGCCTCCAGTCTCAGCTAGGGACATGGTTTTTTAAACCAGGAAGCCCTGAGCTCCAGGCACACGGCAGCTGTGAAAGGCATCCCAAGGGGAGTACAAAAGTGCAACAACATGGCAGCTTTCACAGCTTTTTCCTTGGCACCATCCCTATACCTAGGCTGATTTATCTGCCTAGGG
Source organism: Ammospiza caudacuta (assembly GCF_027887145.1). NCBI lineage: Eukaryota > Metazoa > Chordata > Aves > Passeriformes > Passerellidae > Ammospiza > Ammospiza caudacuta. Next base: position 653,828 of record NW_026683144.1, on the reverse strand, counting down.
TTAGGGTTAGGGCTCAGCCTAGGGCTAGGATTTTTTTAACCAGGAAGCCCTGAGTTCCAGGCTTACTGCATCTGCCAAAGGCATCCCAAAGGGAGCGCAGAAGTGCCACAACATGGCTGCTTTCACAGCTTTTTCCTTAGGAAGAACCCTAATACCCGGCTGATTTACCTTCCTAGGAATACTGTTAGGCTTAGGCCTAGGACTTTTAAAACCAGGAAGCCCTGTGCTCCAGGCACACTGCAGCTGTTAAAGGCATCCCAAGGGGAGCGCAAAAGTGACACAACTTGGCTGCCTCCACTGCTATTTCCATGAGACCATCCCGAATCATAGGCTGATTTTCCTTCCTAGGCTTAAGGCTTGAGTTAGGCCTAGGGTTAGTGTTCTTTTAACCAGAAAGCCCTGAGTTCCAAGAACACAGCAGCTGCGAAGGACTACCCAAGAAGAGCGCAGAAGTGCCTCAACATGCCTGCCTCCACAGCTTTTTCCTTGGGGACGTCCCAAAACGAAGGCTGATTTAGAAGCCTCCAGTTTGGGCTAAAGTTGTGGTTTTTTAAACCAGGATGCCCTGTGCTCCAAGCACACTGCAGCTGTGAAAGGCATCCCAAGAGGAGCGCAAAAGTGCCACAACATGGCTGTCTCCACAGCTTTTCCCTTGGGATAATTCCTAAACCCAGGCTGATTTAAATGACCAGTGTTACGGTTAGGGTTAGGGTTACGCCTAGGTGTAGAGCTTTTTAAACCAGCAAGCTCTGAGCTCCAGGCACACGGCAGCTGCGAAAGGCATCCCAAGGGGAGCACAAAAGGGCCAGAAAATGGCTGCCTCCACACGTTTTCATTGGCACCATTGCTAAGCCTAGGCTGAATCACCTGCCTCCAGTCTCAGCTAGGGACATGGTTTTTTAAACCAGGAAGCCCTGAGCTCCAGGCACACGGCAGCTGTGAAAGGCATCCCAAGGGGAGTACAAAAGTGCAACAACATGGCAGCTTTCACAGCTTTTTCCTTGGCACCATCCCTATACCTAGGCTGATTTATCTGCCTAGGGTTAGGGTTAGGGCTCAGCCTAGGGCTAGGATTTTTTTAACCAGGAAGCCCTGAGTTCCAGGCTTACTGCATCTGCCAAAGGCATCCCAAAGGGAGCGCAGAAGTGCCACAACATGTCTGCTTTCACAGCTTTTTCCTTAGGAAGAACCCTAATACCCGGCTGATTTACCTTCCTAGGGTTACTGTTAGGCTTAGGCCTAGGACTTTTAAAACCAGGAAGCCCTGTGCTCCAGGCACACTGCAGCTGTTAAAGGCATCCCAAGGGGAGCGCAAAAGTGACACAACTTGGCTGCCTCCACTGCTATTTCCATGAGACCATCCCGAATCATAGGCTGATTTTCCTTCCTAGGCTTAAGGTTTGAGTTAGGCCTAGGGTTAGTGTTCTTTTAACCAGAAAGCCCTGAGTTCCAAGAACACAGCACCTGCGAAGGACTAACCAAGAAGAGCGCAGAAGTGCCTCAACATGCCTGCCTCCACAGCTTTTTCCTTGGGGACGTCCCGAAACGAAGGCTGATTTAGAAGCCTCCAGTTTGGGCTAAAGTTGTGGTTTTTTACACCAGGAAGCCCTGTGCTCCAAGCACACTGCAGCTGTGAAAGGCATCCCAAGGGGAGCGCAAAAGTGCCACAACATGGCTGTCTCCACAGCTTTTCCCTTGGGATAATTCCTAAACCCAGGCTGATTTAAATGACCAGTGTTACGGTTAGGGTTAGGGTTACGCCTAGGTGTAGAGCTTTTTAAACCAGCAAGCTCTGAGCTCCAGGCACACGGCAGCTGCGAAAGGCATCCCAAGGGGAGCACAAAAGTGCCAGAAAATGGCAGCCTCCACACATTTTCATTGGCACCATTGCTAAGCCTAGGCTGAATCACCTGCCTCCAGTCTCAGCTAGGGACATGGTTTTTTAAACCAGGAAGCCCTGAGCTCCAGGCACACGGCAGCTGTGAAAGGCATCCCAGTGGGAGTACAAAAGTGCAACAACATGGCAGCTTTCACAGCTTTTTCCTTGGCACCATCCCTATACCTAGGCTGATTTATCTGCCTAGGGTTAGGGTTAGGGCTCAGCCTAGGGCTAGGATTTTTTTAAGCAGGAAGCCCTGAGTTCCAGGCTTACTGCATCTGCCAAAGGCATCCCAAAGGGAGCGCAGAAGTGCCACAACATGGCTGCTTTCACAGCTTTTTCCTTAGGAAGAACCCTAATACCCGGCTGATTTACCTTCCTAGGGTTACTGTTAGGCTTAGGCCTAGGACTTTTAAAACCAGGAAGCCCTGTGCTCCAGGCACACTGCAGCTGTTAAAGGCATCCCAAGGGGAGCGCAAAAGTGACACAACTTGGCTGCCTCCACTGCTATTTCCATGAGACCATCCCGAATCATAGGCTGATTTTCCTTCCTAGGCTTAAGGTTTGAGTTAGGCCTAGGGTTAGTGTTCTTTTAACCAGAAAGCCCTGAGTTCCAAGAACACAGCAGCTGCGAAGGACTACCCAAGAAGAGCGCAGAAGTGCCTCAACATGCCTGCCTCCACAGCTTTTTCCTTGGGGACGTCCCGAAACGAAGGCTGATTTAGAAGCCTCCAGTTTGGGCTAAAGTTGTGGTTTTTTAAACCAGAAAGCCCTGTGCTCCAAGCACACTGCAGCTGTGAAAGGCATCCCAAGGGGAGCGCAAAAGTGCCACAACATGGCTGTCTCCACAGCTTTTCCCTTGGGATAATTCCTAAACCCAGGCTGATTTAAATGACCAGTGTTACGGTTAGGGTTAGGGTTACGCCTAGGTGTAGAGCTTTTTAAACCAGCAAGCTCTGAGCTCCAGGCACATGGCAGCAGCGAAAGGCATCCCAAGGGGAGCACAAAAGTGCCAGAAAATGGCTGCCTCCACACATTTTCATTGGCACCATTGCTAAGCCTAGGCTGAATCACCTGCCTCCAGTCTCAGCTAGGGACATGGTTTTTTAAACCAGGAAGCCCTGAGCTCCAGGCACACGGCAGCTGTGAAAGGCATCCCAAGGGGAGTACAAAAGTGCAACAACATGGCAGCTTTCACAGCTTTTTCCTTGGCACCATCCCTATACCTAGGCTGATTTATCTGCCTAGGGTTAGGGTTAGGGCTCAGCCTAGGGCTAGGATTTTTTTAACCAGGAAGCCCTGAGTTCCAGGCTTACTGCATCTGCCAAAGGCATCCCAAAGGGAGCGCAGAAGTGCCACAACATGGCTGCTTTCACAGCTTTTTCCTTAGGAAGAACCCTAATACCCGGCTGATTTACCTTCCTAGGGTTACTGTTAGGCTTAGGCCTAGGACTTTTAAAACCAGGAAGCCCTGTGCTCCAGGCACACTGCAGCTGTTAAAGGCATCCCAAGGGGAGCGCAAAAGTGACACAACTTGGCTGCCTCCACTGCTATTTCCATGAGACCATCCCGAATCATAGGCTGATTTTCCTTCCTAGGCTTAAGGTTTGAGTTAGGCCTAGGGTTAGTGTTCTTTTAACCAGAAAGCCCTGAGTTCCAAGAACACAGCAGCTGCGAAGGACTACCCAAGAAGAGCGCAGAAGTGCCTCAACATGCCTGCCTCCACAGCTTTTTCCTTGGGGACGTCCCGAAACGAAGGCTGATTTAGAAGCCTCCAGTTTGGGCTAAAGTTGTGGTTTTTTACACCAGGAAGCCCTGTGCTCCAAGCACACTGCAGCTGTGAAAGGCATCCCAAGGGGAGCGCAAAAGTGCCACAACATGGCTGTCTCCACAGCTTTTCCCTTGGGATAATTCCTAAACCCAGGCTGATTTAAATGACCAGTGTTACGGTTAGGGTTAGGGTTACGCCTAGGTGTAGAGCTTTTTAAACCAGCAAGCTCTGAGCTCCAGGCACATGGCAGCAGCGAAAGGCATCCCAAGGGGAGCACAAAAGTGCCAGAAAATGGCTGCCTCCACACGTTTTCATTGGCACCATTGCTAAGCCTAGGCTGAATCACCTGCCTGCAGTCTCAGCTAGGGACATGGTTTTTTAAACCAGGAAGCCCTGAGCTCCAGGCACACGGCAGCTGTGAAAGGCATCCCAAGGGGAGTACAAAAGTGCAACAACATGGCAGCTTTCACAGCTTTTTCCTTGGCACCATCCCTATACCTAGGCTGATTTATCTGCCTAGGGTTAGGGTTAGGGCTCAGCCTAGGGCTAGGATTTTTTTAACCAGGAAGCCCTGAGTTCCAGGCTTACTGCATCTGCCAAAGGCATCCCAAAGGGAGCGCAGAAGTGCCACAACATGGCTGCTTTCACAGCTTTTTCCTTAGGAAGAACCCTAATACCCGGCTGATTTACTTTACTAGGGTTACTGTTAGGCTTAGGCCTAGGACTTTTAAAACCAGGAAGCCCTGTGCTCCAGGCACACTGCAGCTGTGAAAGGCATCCCAAGGGGAGCGCAAAAGTGACACAACTTGGCTGCCTCCACTGCTCTTTCCATGAGACCATCCCGAATCATAGGCTGATTTTCCTTCCTAGGCTTAAGGTTTGAGTTAGGCCTAGGGTTAGTGTTCTTTTAACCAGAAAGCCCTGAGTTCCAAGAACACAGCAGCTGCGAAGGACTAACCAAGAAGAGCGCAGAAGTGCCTCAACATGCCTGCCTCCACAGCTTTTTCCTTGGGGACGTCCCGAAACGAAGGCTGATTTAGAAGCCTCCAGTTTGGGCTAAAGTTGTGGTTTTTTAAACCAGGAAGCCCTGTGCTCCAAGCACACTGCAGCTGTGAAAGGCATCCCAAGGGGAGCGCAAAAGTGCCACAACATGGCTGTCTCCACAGCTTTTCCCTTGGGATAATTCCTAAACCCAGGCTGATTTAAATGACCAGTGTTACGGTTAGGGTTAGGGTTACGCCTAGGTGTAGAGCTTTTTAAACCAGCAAGCTCTGAGCTCCAGGCACACGGCAGCTGCGAAAGGCATCCCAAGGGGAGCACAAAAGTGCCAGAAAATGGCTGCCTCCACACGTTTTCATTGGCACCATTGCTAAGCCTAGGCTGAATCACCTGCCTCCAGTCTCAGCTAGGGACATGGTTTTTTAAACCAGGAAGCCCTGAGCTCCAGGCACACGGCAGCTGTGAAAGGCATCCCAGTGGGAGTACAAAAGTGCAATAACATGGCAGCTTTCACAGCTTTTTCCTTGGCACCATCCCTATACCTAGGCTGATTTATCTGCCTAGGCTTAGGGTTAGGGCTCAGCCAAGGGCAAGGATTTTTTTAAGCAGGAAGCCCTGAGTTCCAGGCTTACTGCATCTGCCAAAGGCATCCCAAAGGGAGCGCAGAAGTGCCACAACATGGCTGCTTTCACAGCTTTTTCCTTAGGAAGAACCCTAATACCCGGCTGATTTACCTTCCTAGGGTTACTGTTAGGCTTAGGCCTAGGACTTTTAAAACCAGGAAGCCCTGTGCTCCAGGCACACTGCAGCTGTTAAAGGCATCCCAAGGGGAGCGCAAAAGTGACACAACTTGGCTGCCTCCACTGCTATTTCCATGAGACCATCCCGAATCATAGGCTGATTTTCCTTCCTAGGCTTAAGGTTTGAGTTAGGCCTAGGGTTAGTGTTCTTTTAACCAGAAAGCCCTGAGTTCCAAGAACACAGCAGCTGCGAAGGACTACCCAAGAAGAGCGCAGAAGTGCCTCAACATGCCTGCCTCCACAGCTTTTTCCTTGGGGACGTCCCGAAACGAAGGCTGATTTAGAAGCCTCCAGTTTGGGCTAAAGTTGTGGTTTTTTACACCAGGAAGCCCTGTGCTCCAAGCACACTGCAGCTGTGAAAGGCATCCCAAGGGGAGCGCAAAAGTGCCACAACATGGCTGTCTCCACAGCTTTTCCCTTGGGATAATTCCTAAACCCAGGCTGATTTAAATGACCAGTGTTACGGTTAGGGTTAGGGTTACGCCTAGGTGTAGAGCTTTTTAAACCAGCAAGCTCTGAGCTCCAGGCACACGGCAGCAGCGAAAGGCATCCCAAGGGGAGCACAAAAGTGCCAGAAAATGGCTGCCTCCACACGTTTTCATTGGCACCATTGCTAAGCCTAGGCTGAATCACCTGCCTCCAGTCTCACCTGGGGACATGGTTTTTTAAACCAGGAAGCCCTGAGCTCCAGGCACACGGCAGCTGTGAAAGGCATCCCAAGGGGAGTACAAAAGTGCAACAACATGGCAGCTTTCACAGCTTTTTCCTTGGCACCATCCCTATACCTAGGCTGATTTATCTGCCTAGGCTTAGGGTTAGGGCTCAGCCTAGGGCTAGGATTTTTTTAAGCAGGAAGCCCTGAGTTCCAGGCTTACTGCATCTGCCAAAGGCATCCCAAAGGGAGCGCAGAAGTGCCACAACATGGCTGCTTTCACAGCTTTTTCCTTAGGAAGAACCCTAATACCTGGCTGATTTACCTTCCTAGGGTTACTGTTAGGCTTAGGCCTAGGACTTTTAAAACCAGGAAGCCCTGTGCTCCAGGCACACTGCAGCTGTGAAAGGCATCCCAAGGGGAGCGCAAAAGTGACACAACTTGGCTGCCTCCACTGCTATTTCCATGAGACCATCCCGAATCATAGGCTGATTTTCCTTCCTAGGCTTAAGGTTTGAGTTAGGCCTAGGGTTAGTGTTCTTTTAACCAGAAAGCCCTGAGTTCCAAGAACACAGCAGCTGCGAAGGACTACCCAAGAAGAGCGCAGAAGTGCCTCAACATGCCTGCCTCCACAGCTTTTTCCTTGGGGACGTCCCGAAACGAAGGCTGATTTAGAAGCCTCCAGTTTGGGCTAAAGTTGTGGTTTTTTAAACCAGGAAGCCCTGTGCTCCAAGCACACTGCAGCTGTGAAAGGCATCCCAAGGGGAGCGCAAAAGTGCCACAACATGGCTGTCTCCACAGCTTTTCCCTTGGGATAATTCCTAAACCCAGGCTGATTTAAATGACCAGTGTTACGGTTAGGGTTAGGGTTACGCCTAGGTGTAGAGCTTTTTAAACCAGCAAGCTCTGAGCTCCAGGCACACGGCAGCTGCGAAAGGCATCCCAAGGGGAGCACAAAAGTGCCAGAAAATGGCTGCCTCCACACGTTTTCATTGGCACCATTGCTAAGCCTAGGCTGAATCACCTGCCTCCAGTCTCAGCTAGGGACATGGTTTTTTAAACCAGGAAGCCCTGAGCTCCAGGCACACGGCAGCTGTGAAAGGCATCCCAAGGGGAGTACAAAAGTGCAACAACATGGCAGCTTTCACAGCTTTTTCCTTGGCACCATCCCTATACCTAGGCTGATTTATCTGCCTAGGGTTAGGGTTAGGGCTCAGCCTAGGGCTAGGATTTTTTTAACCAGGAAGCCCTGAGTTCCAGGCTTACTGCATCTGCCAAAGGCATCCCAAAGGGAGCGCAGAAGTGCCACAACATGGCTGCTTTCACAGCTTTTTCCTTAGGAAGAACCCTAATACCCGGCTGATTTACCTTCCTAGGAATACTGTTAGGCTTAGGCCTAGGACTTTTAAAACCAGGAAGCCCTGTGCTCCAGGCACACTGCAGCTGTTAAAGGCATCCCAAGGGGAGCGCAAAAGTGACACAACTTGGCTGCCTCCACTGCTATTTCCATGAGACCATCCCGAATCATAGGCTGATTTTCCTTCCTAGGCTTAAGGCTTGAGTTAGGCCTAGGGTTAGTGTTCTTTTAACCAGAAAGCCCTGAGTTCCAAGAACACAGCAGCTGCGAAGGACTACCCAAGAAGAGCGCAGAAGTGCCTCAACATGCCTGCCTCCACAGCTTTTTCCTTGGGGACGTCCCAAAACGAAGGCTGATTTAGAAGCCTCCAGTTTGGGCTAAAGTTGTGGTTTTTTAAACCAGGATGCCCTGTGCTCCAAGCACACTGCAGCTGTGAAAGGCATCCCAAGAGGAGCGCAAAAGTGCCACAACATGGCTGTCTCCACAGCTTTTCCCTTGGGATAATTCCTAAACCCAGGCTGATTTAAATGACCAGTGTTACGGTTAGGGTTAGGGTTACGCCTAGGTGTAGAGCTTTTTAAACCAGCAAGCTCTGAGCTCCAGGCACACGGCAGCTGCGAAAGGCATCCCAAGGGGAGCACAAAAGGGCCAGAAAATGGCTGCCTCCACACGTTTTCATTGGCACCATTGCTAAGCCTAGGCTGAATCACCTGCCTCCAGTCTCAGCTAGGGACATGGTTTTTTAAACCAGGAAGCCCTGAGCTCCAGGCACACGGCAGCTGTGAAAGGCATCCCAAGGGGAGTACAAAAGTGCAACAACATGGCAGCTTTCACAGCTTTTTCCTTGGCACCATCCCTATACCTAGGCTGATTTATCTGCCTAGGGTTAGGGTTAGGGCTCAGCCTAGGGCTAGGATTTTTTTAAGCAGGAAGCCCTGAGTTCCAGGCTTACTGCATCTGCCAAAGGCATCCCAAAGGGAGCGCAGAAGTGCCACAACATGGCTGCTTTCACAGCTTTTTCCTTAGAAAGAACCCTAATACCCGGCTGATTTACCTTCCTAGGGTTACTGTTAGGCTTAGGCCTAGGACTTTTAAAACCAGGAAGCCCTGTGCTCCAGGCACACTGCAGCTGTTAAAGGCATCCCAAGGGGAGCGCAAAAGTGACACAACTTGGCTGCCTCCACTGCTATTTCCATGAGACCATCCCGAATCATAGGCTGATTTTCCTTCCTAGGCTTAAGGTTTGAGTTAGGCCTAGGGTTAGTGTTCTTTTAACCAGAAAGCCCTGAGTTCCAAGAACACAGCACCTGCGAAGGACTAACCAAGAAGAGCGCAGAAGTGCCTCAACATGCCTGCCTCCACAGCTTTTTCCTTGGGGACGTCCCGAAACGAAGGCTGATTTAGAAGCCTCCAGTTTGGGCTAAAGTTGTGGTTTTTTACACCAGGAAGCCCTGTGCTCCAAGCACACTGCAGCTGTGAAAGGCATCCCAAGGGGAGCGCAAAAGTGCCACAACATGGCTGTCTCCACAGCTTTTCCCTTGGGATAATTCCTAAACCCAGGCTGATTTAAATGACCAGTGTTACGGTTAGGGTTAGGGTTACGCCTAGGTGTAGAGCTTTTTAAACCAGCAAGCTCTGAGCTCCAGGCACACGGCAGCTGCGAAAGGCATCCCAAGGGGAGCACAAAAGTGCCAGAAAATGGCAGCCTCCACACATTTTCATTGGCACCATTGCTAAGCCTAGGCTGAATCACCTGCCTCCAGTCTCAGCTAGGGACATGGTTTTTTAAACCAGGAAGCCCTGAGCTCCAGGCACACGGCAGCTGTGAAAGGCATCCCAGTGGGAGTACAAAAGTGCAACAACATGGCAGCTTTCACAGCTTTTTCCTTGGCACCATCCCTATACCTAGGCTGATTTATCTGCCTAGGGTTAGGGTTAGGGCTCAGCCTAGGGCTAGGATTTTTTTAAGCAGGAAGCCCTGAGTTCCAGGCTTACTGCATCTGCCAAAGGCATCCCAAAGGGAGCGCAGAAGTGCCACAACATGGCTGCTTTCACAGCTTTTTCCTTAGGAAGAACCCTAATACCCGGCTGATTTACCTTCCTAGGGTTACTCTTAGGCTTAGGCCTAGGACTTTTAAAACCAGGAAGCCCTGTGCTCCAGGCACACTGCAGCTGTTAAAGGCATCCCAAGGGGAGCGCAAAAGTGACACAACTTGGCTGCCTCCACTGCTATTTCCATGAGACCATCCCGAATCATAGGCTGATTTTCCTTCCTAGGCTTAAGGTTTGAGTTAGGCCTAGGGTTAGTGTTCTTTTAACCAGAAAGCCCTGAGTTCCAAGAACACAGCACCTGCGAAGGACTAACCAAGAAGAGCGCAGAAGTGCCTCAACATGCCTGCCTCCACAGCTTTTTCCTTGGGGACGTCCCGAAACGAAGGCTGATTTAGAAGCCTCCAGTTTGGGCTAAAGTTGTGGTTTTTTAAACCAGAAAGCCCTGTGCTCCAAGCACACTGCAGCTGTGAAAGGCATCCCAAGGGGAGCGCAAAAGTGCCACAACATGGCTGTCTCCACAGCTTTTCCCTTGGGATAATTCCTAAACCCAGGCTGATTTAAATGACCAGTGTTACGGTTAGGGTTAGGGTTACGCCTAGGTGTAGAGCTTTTTAAACCAGCAAGCTCTGAGCTCCAGGCACATGGCAGCAGCGAAAGGCATCCCAAGGGGAGCACAAAAGTGCCAGAAAATGGCTGCCTCCACACATTTTCATTGGCACCATTGCTAAGCCTAGGCTGAATCACCTGCCTCCAGTCTCAGCTAGGGACATGGTTTTTTAAACCAGGAAGCCCTGAGCTCCAGGCACACGGCAGCTGTGAAAGGCATCCCAAGGGGAGTACAAAAGTGCAACAACATGGCAGCTTTCACAGCTTTTTCCTTGGCACCATCCCTATACCTAGGCTGATTTATCTGCCTAGGGTTAGGGTTAGGGCTCAGCCTAGGGCTAGGATTTTTTTAACCAGGAAGCCCTGAGTTCCAGGCTTACTGCATCTGCCAAAGGCATCCCAAAGGGAGCGCAGAAGTGCCACAACATGGCTGCTTTCACAGCTTTTTCCTTAGGAAGAACCCTAATACCCGGCTGATTTACCTTCCTAGGGTTACTGTTAGGCTTAGGCCTAGGACTTTTAAAACCAGGAAGCCCTGTGCTCCAGGCACACTGCAGCTGTTAAAGGCATCCCAAGGGGAGCGCAAAAGTGACACAACTTGGCTGCCTCCACTGCTATTTCCATGAGACCATCCCGAATCATAGGCTGATTTTCCTTCCTAGGCTTAAGGTTTGAGTTAGGCCTAGGGTTAGTGTTCTTTTAACCAGAAAGCCCTGAGTTCCAAGAACACAGCAGCTGCGAAGGACTACCCAAGAAGAGCGCAGAAGTGCCTCAACATGCCTGCCTCCACAGCTTTTTCCTTGGGGACGTCCCGAAACGAAGGCTGATTTAGAAGCCTCCAGTTTGGGCTAAAGTTGTGGTTTTTTACACCAGGAAGCCCTGTGCTCCAAGCACACTGCAGCTGTGAAAGGCATCCCAAGGGGAGCGCAAAAGTGCCACAACATGGCTGTCTCCACAGCTTTTCCCTTGGGATAATTCCTAAACCCAGGCTGATTTAAATGACCAGTGTTACGGTTAGGGTTAGGGTTACGCCTAGGTGTAGAGCTTTTTAAACCAGCAAGCTCTGAGCTCCAGGCACATGGCAGCAGCGAAAGGCATCCCAAGGGGAGCACAAAAGTGCCAGAAAATGGCTGCCTCCACACGTTTTCATTGGCACCATTGCTAAGCCTAGGCTGAATCACCTGCCTGCAGTCTCAGCTAGGGACATGGTTTTTTAAACCAGGAAGCCCTGAGCTCCAGGCACACGGCAGCTGTGAAAGGCATCCCAAGGGGAGTACAAAAGTGCAACAACATGGCAGCTTTCACAGCTTTTTCCTTGGCACCATCCCTATACCTAGGCTGATTTATCTGCCTAGGGTTAGGGTTAGGGCTCAGCCTAGGGCTAGGATTTTTTTAACCAGGAAGCCCTGAGTTCCAGGCTTACTGCATCTGCCAAAGGCATCCCAAAGGGAGCGCAGAAGTGCCACAACATGGCTGCTTTCACAGCTTTTTCCTTAGGAAGAACCCTAATACCCGGCTGATTTACTTTACTAGGGTTACTGTTAGGCTTAGGCCTAGGACTTTTAAAACCAGGAAGCCCTGTGCTCCAGGCACACTGCAGCTGTGAAAGGCATCCCAAGGGGAGCGCAAAAGTGACACAACTTGGCTGCCTCCACTGCTCTTTCCATGAGACCATCCCGAATCATAGGCTGATTTTCCTTCCTAGGCTTAAGGTTTGAGTTAGGCCTAGGGTTAGTGTTCTTTTAACCAGAAAGCCCTGAGTTCCAAGAACACAGCAGCTGCGAAGGACTACCCAAGAAGAGCGCAGAAGTGCCTCAACATGCCTGCCTCCACAGCTTTTTCCTTGGGGACGTCCCGAAACGAAGGCTGATTTAGAAGCCTCCAGTTTGGGCTAAAGTTGTGGTTTTTTAAACCAGGAAGCCCTGTGCTCCAAGCACACTGCAGCTGTGAAAGGCATCCCAAGGGGAGCGCAAAAGTGCCACAACATGGCTGTCTCCACAGCTTTTCCCTTGGGATAATTCCTAAACCCAGGCTGATTTAAATGACCAGTGTTACGGTTAGGGTTAGGGTTACGCCTAGGTGTAGAGCTTTTTAAACCAGCAAGCTCTGAGCTCCAGGCACACGGCAGCTGCGAAAGGCATCCCAAGGGGAGCACAAAAGTGCCAGAAAATGGCTGCCTCCACACGTTTTCATTGGCACCATTGCTAAGCCTAGGCTGAATCACCTGCCTCCAGTCTCAGCTAGGGACATGGTTTTTTAAACCAGGAAGCCCTGAGCTCCAGGCACACGGCAGCTGTGAAAGGCATCCCAGTGGGAGTACAAAAGTGCAATAACATGGCAGCTTTCACAGCTTTTTCCTTGGCACCATCCCTATACCTAGGCTGATTTATCTGCCTAGGCTTAGGGTTAGGGCTCAGCCAAGGGCAAGGATTTTTTTAAGCAGGAAGCCCTGAGTTCCAGGCTTACTGCATCTGCCAAAGGCATCCCAAAGGGAGCGCAGAAGTGCCACAACATGGCTGCTTTCACAGCTTTTTCCTTAGGAAGAACCCTAATACCCGGCTGATTTACCTTCCTAGGGTTACTGTTAGGCTTAGGCCTAGGACTTTTAAAACCAGGAAGCCCTGTGCTCCAGGCACACTGCAGCTGTTAAAGGCATCCCAAGGGGAGCGCAAAAGTGACACAACTTGGCTGCCTCCACTGCTATTTCCATGAGACCATCCCGAATCATAGGCTGATTTTCCTTCCTAGGCTTAAGGTTTGAGTTAGGCCTAGGGTTAGTGTTCTTTTAACCAGAAAGCCCTGAGTTCCAAGAACACAGCAGCTGCGAAGGACTACCCAAGAAGAGCGCAGAAGTGCCTCAACATGCCTGCCTCCACAGCTTTTTCCTTGGGGACGTCCCGAAACGAAGGCTGATTTAGAAGCCTCCAGTTTGGGCTAAAGTTGTGGTTTTTTACACCAGGAAGCCCTGTGCTCCAAGCACACTGCAGCTGTGAAAGGCATCCCAAGGGGAGCGCAAAAGTGCCACAACATGGCTGTCTCCACAGCTTTTCCCTTGGGATAATTCCTAAACCCAGGCTGATTTAAATGACCAGTGTTACGGTTAGGGTTAGGGTTACGCCTAGGTGTAGAGCTTTTTAAACCAGCAAGCTCTGAGCTCCAGGCACACGGCAGCAGCGAAAGGCATCCCAAGGGGAGCACAAAAGTGCCAGAAAATGGCTGCCTCCACACGTTTTCATTGGCACCATTGCTAAGCCTAGGCTGAATCACCTGCCTCCAGTCTCACCTGGGGACATGGTTTTTTAAACCAGGAAGCCCTGAGCTCCAGGCACACGGCAGCTGTGAAAGGCATCCCAAGGGGAGTACAAAAGTGCAACAACATGGCAGCTTTCACAGCTTTTTCGTTGGCACCATCCCTATACCTAGGCTGATTTATCTGCCTAGGGTTAGGGTTAGGGCTCAGCCTAGGGCTAGGATTTTTTTAAGCAGGAAGCCCTGAGTTCCAGGCTTACTGCATCTGCCAAAGGCATCCCAAAGGGAGCGCAGAAGTGCCACAACATGGCTGCTTTCACAGCTTTTTCCTTAGGAAGAACCCTAATACCTGGCTGATTTACCTTCCTAGGGTTACTGTTAGGCTTAGGCCTAGGACTTTTAAAACCAGGAAGCCCTGTGCTCCAGGCACACTGCAGCTGTGAAAGGCATCCCAAGGGGAGCGCAAAAGTGACACAACTTGGCTGCCTCCACTGCTATTTCCATGAGACCATCCCGAATCATAGGCTGATTTTCCTTCCTAGGCTTAAGGTTTGAGTTAGGCCTAGGGTTAGTGTTCTTTTAACCAGAAAGCCCTGAGTTCCAAGAACACAGCAGCTGCGAAGGACTACCCAAGAAGAGCGCAGAAGTGCCTCAACATGCCTGCCTCCACAGCTTTTTCCTTGGGGACGTCCCGAAACGAAGGCTGATTTAGAAGCCTCCAGTTTGGGCTAAAGTTGTGGTTTTTTAAACCAGGAAGCCCTGTGCTCCAAGCACACTGCAGCTGTGAAAGGCATCCCAAGGGGAGCGCAAAAGTGCCACAACATGGCTGTCTCCACAGCTTTTCCCTTGGGATAATTCCTAAACCCAGGCTGATTTAAATGACCAGTGTTACGGTTACGGTTAGGGTTAGGCCTAGGTGTAGAGCTTTTTAAACCAGCAAGCTCTGAGCTCCAGGCACACGGCAGCAGCGAAAGGCATCCCAAGGGGAGCACAAAAGTGCCAGAAAATGGCTGCCTCCACACGTTTTCATTGGCACCATTGCTAAGCCTAGGCTGAATCACCTGCCTCCAGTCTCAGCTAGGGACATGGTTTTTTAAACCAGGAAGCCCTGAGCTCCAGGCACACGGCAGCTGTGAAAGGCATCCCAAGGGGAGTACAAAAGTGCAACAACATGGCAGCTTTCACAGCTTTTTCCTTGGCACCATCCCTATACCTAGGCTGATTTATCTGCCGAGGGTTAGGGTTAGGGCTCAGCCTAGGGCTAGGATTTTTTTAAGCAGGAAGCCCTGAGTTCCAGGCTTACTGCATCTGCCAAAGGCATCCCAAAGGGAGCGCAGAAGTGCCACAACATGGCTGCTTTCACAGCTTTTTCCTTAGGAAGAACCCTAATACCCGGCTGATTTACCTTCCTAGGGTTACTGTTAGGCTTAGGCCTAGGACTTTTAAAACCAGGAAGCCCTGTGCTCCAGGCACACTGCAGCTGTGAAAGGCATCCCAAGGGGAGCGCAAAAGTGACACAACTTGGCTGCCTCCACTGCTATTTCCATGAGACCATCCCGAATCATAGGCTGATTTTCCTTCCTAGGCTTAAGGTTTGAGTTAGGCCTAGGGTTAGTGTTCTTTTAACCAGAAAGCCCTGAGTTCCAAGAACACAGCAGCTGCGAAGGACTACCCAAGAAGAGCGCAGAAGTGCCTCAACATGCCTGCCTCCACAGCTTTTTCCTTGGGGACGTCCCGAAACGAAGGCTGATTTAGAAGCCTCCAGTTTGGGCTAAAGTTGTGGTTTTTTAAACCAGGAAGCCCTGTGCTCCAAGCACACTGCAGCTGTGAAAGGCATCCCAAGGGGAGCGCAAAAGTGCCACAACATGGCTGTCTCCACAGCTTTTCCCTTGGGATAATTCCTAAACCCAGGCTGATTTAAATGACCAGTGTTACGGTTAGGGTTAGGGTTACGCCTAGGTGTAGAGCTTTTTAAACCAGCAAGCTCTGAGCTCCAGGCACACGGCAGCTGCGAAAGGCATCCCAAGGGGAGCACAAAAGGGCCAGAAAATGGCTGCCTCCACACGTTTTCATTGGCACCATTGCTAAGCCTAGGCTGAATCACCTGCCTCCAGTCTCAGCTAGGGACATGGTTTTTTAAACCAGGAAGCCCTGAGCTCCAGGCACACGGCAGCTGTGAAAGGCATCCCAAGGGGAGTACAAAAGTGCAACAACATGGCAGCTTTCACAGCTTTTTCCTTGGCACCATCCCTATACCTAGGCTGATTTATCTGCCTAGGGTTAGGGTTAGGGCTCAGCCAAGGGCAAGGATTTTTTTAAGCAGGAAGCCCTGAGTTCCAGGCTTACTGCATCTGCCAAAGGCATCCCAAAGGGAGCGCAGAAGTGCCACAACATGGCTGCTTTCACAGCTTTTTCCTTAGGAAGAACCCTAATACCCGGCTGATTTACCTTCCTATGGTTACTCTTAGGCTTAGGCCTAGGACTTTTAAAACCAGGAAGACCTGTGCTCCAGGCACACTGCAGCTGTGAAAGGCATCCCAAGGGGAGCGCAAAAGTGACACAACTTGGCTGCCTCCACTGCTATTTCCATGAGACCATCCCGAATCATAGGCTGATTTTCCTTCCTAGGCTTAAGGTTTGAGTTAGGCCTAGGGTTAGTGTTCTTTTAACCAGAAAGCCCTGAGTTCCAAGAACACAGCAGCTGCGAAGGACTACCCAAGAAGAGCGCAGAAGTGCCTCAACATGCCTGCCTCCACAGCTTTTTCCTTGGGGACGTCCCGAAACGAAGGCTGATTTAGAAGCCTCCAGTTTGGGCTAAAGTTGTGGTTTTTTAAACCAGGAAGCCCTGTGCTCCAAGCACACTGCAGCTGTGAAAGGCATCCCAAGGGGAGCGCAAAAGTGCCACAACATGGCTGTCTCCACAGCTTTTCCCTTGGGATAATTCCTAAACCCAGGCTGATTTAAATGACCAGTGTTACGGTTAGGGTTAGGGTTACGCCTAGGTGTAGAGCTTTTTAAACCAGCAAGCTCTGAGCTCCAGGCACACGGCAGCTGCGAAAGGCATCCCAAGGGGAGCACAAAAGTGCCAGAAAATGGCTGCCTCCACACGTTTTCATTGGCACCATTGCTAAGCCTAGGCTGAATCACCTGCCTCCAGTCTCAGCTAGGGACATGGTTTTTTAAACCAGGAAGCCCTGAGCTCCAGGCACACGGCAGCTGTGAAAGGCATCCCAAGGGGAGTACAAAAGTGCAACAACATGGCAGCTTTCACAGCTTTTTCCTTGGCACCATCCCTATACCTAGGCTGATTTATCTGCCTAGGGTTAGGGTTAGGGCTCAGCCTAGGGCTAGGATTTTTTTAAGCAGGAAGCCCTGAGTTCCAGGCTTACTGCATCTGCCAAAGGCATCCCAAAGGGAGCGCAGAAGTGCCACAACATGGCTGCTTTCACAGCTTTTTCCTTAGGAAGAACCCTAATACCCGGCTGATTTACCTTCCTAGGGTTACTGTTAGGCTTAGGCCTAGGACTTTTAAAACCAGGAAGCCCTGTGCTCCAGGCACACTGCAGCTGTGAAAGGCATCCCAAGGGGAGCGCAAAAGTGACACAACTTGGCTGCCTCCACTGCTATTTCCATGAGACCATCCCGAATCATAGGCTGATTTTCCTTCCTAGGCTTAAGGTTTGAGTTAGGCCTAGGGTTAGTGTTCTTTTAACCAGAAAGCCCTGAGTTCCAAGAACACAGCAGCTGCGAAGGACTACCCAAGAAGAGCGCAGAAGTGCCTCAACATGCCTGCCTCCACAGCTTTTTCCTTGGGGACGTCCCGAAACGAAGGCTGATTTAGAAGCCTCCAGTTTGGGCTAAAGTTGTGGTTTTTTAAACCAGGAAGCCCTGTGCTCCAAGCACACTGCAGCTGTGAAAGGCATCCCAAGGGGAGCGCAAAAGTGCCACAACATGGCTGTCTCCACAGCTTTTCCCTTGGGATAATTCCTAAACCCAGGCTGATTTAAATGACCAGTGTTATGGTTAGGGTTAGGGTTACGCCTAGGTGTAGAGCTTTTTAAACCAGCAAGCTCTGAGCTCCAGGCACACGGCAGCTGCGAAAGGCATCCCAAGGGGAGCACAAAAGTGCCAGAAAATGGCTGCCTCCACACGTTTTCATTGGCACCATTGCTAAGCCTAGGCTGAATCACCTGCCTCCAGTCTCAGCTAGGGACATGGTTTTTTAAACCAGGAAGCCCTGAGCTCCAGGCACACAGCAGCTGTGAAAGGCATCCCAAGGGGAGTACAAAAGTGCAACAACATGGCAGCTTTCACAGCTTTTTCCTTGGCACCATCCCTATACCTAGGCTGATTTATCTGCCTAGGCTTAGGGTTAGGGCTCAGCCTAGGGCTAGGATTTTTTTAACCAGGAAGCCCTGAGTTCCAGGCTTACTGCATCTGCCAAAGGCATCCCAAAGGGAGCGCAGAAGTGCCACAACATGGCTGCTTTCACAGCTTTTTCCTTAGGAAGAACCCTAATACCCGGCTGATTTACCTTCCTAGGGTTACTGTTAGGCTTAGGCCTAGGACTTTTAAAACCAGGAAGCCCTGTGCTCCAAGCACACTGCAGCTGTGAAAGGCATCCCAAGGGGAGCGCAAAAGTGACACAACTTGGCTGCCTCCACTGCTATTTCCATGAGACCATCCCGAATCATAGGCTGATTTTCCTTCCTAGGCTTAAGGTTTGAGTTAGGCCTAGGGTTAGTGTTCTTTTAACCAGAAAGCCCTGAGTTCCAAGAACACAGCAGCTGCGAAGGACTACCCAAGAAGAGCGCAGAAGTGCCTCAACATGCCTGCCTCCACAGCTTTTTCCTTGGGGACGTCCCGAAACGAAGGCTGATTTAGAAGCCTCCAGTTTGGGCTAAAGTTGTGGTTTTTTAAAGCAGGAAGCCCTGTGCTCCAAGCACACTGCAGCTGTGAAAGGCATCCCAAGGGGAGCGCAAAAGTGCCACAACATGGCTGTCTCCACAGCTTTTCCCTTGGGATAATTCCTAAACCCAGGCTGATTTAAATGACCAGTGTTACGGTTAGGGTTAGGGTTACGCCTAGGTGTAGAGCTTTTTAAACCAGCAAGCTCTGAGCTCCAGGCACACGGCAGCTGCGAAAGGCATCCCAAGGGGAGCACAAAAGTGCCAGAAAATGGCTGCCTCCACACGTTTTCATTGGCACCATTGCTAAGCCTAGGCTGAATCACCTGCCTCCAGTCTCAGCTAGGGACATGGTTTTTTAAACCAGGAAGCCCTGAGCTCCAGGCACACGGCAGCTGTGAAAGGCATCCCAAGGGGAGTACAAAAGTGCAACAACATGGCAGCTTTCACAGCTTTTTCCTTGGCACCATCCCTATACCTAGGCTGATTTATCTGCCTAGGGTTAGGGTTAGGGCTCAGCCTAGGGCTAGGATTTTTTTAACCAGGAAGCCCTGAGTTCCAGGCTTACTGCATCTGCCAAAGGCATCCCAAAGGGAGCGCAGAAGTGCCACAACATGGCTGCTTTCACAGCTTTTTCCTTAGGAAGAACCCTAATACCCGGCTGATTTACCTTCCTAGGGTTACTGTTAGGCTTAGGCCTAGGACTTTTAAAACCAGGAAGCCCTGTGCTCCAAGCACACTGCAGCTGTGAAAGGCATCCCAAGGGGAGCGCAAAAGTGACACAACTTGGCTGCCTCCACTGCTATTTCCATGAGACCATCCCGAATCATAGGCTGATTTTCCTTCCTAGGCTTAAGGTTTGAGTTAGGCCTAGGGTTAGTGTTCTTTTAACCAGAAAGCCCTGAGTTCCAAGAACACAGCAGCTGCGAAGGACTACCCAAGAAGAGCGCAGAAGTGCCTCAACATGCCTGCCTCCACAGCTTTTTCCTTGGGGACGTCCCGAAACGAAGGCTGATTTAGAAGCCTCCAGTTTGGGCTAAAGTTGTGGTTTTTTAAACCAGGAAGCCCTGTGCTCCAAGCACACTGCAGCTGTGAAAGGCATCCCAAGGGGAGCGCAAAAGTGCCACAACATGGCTGTCTCCACAGCTTTTCCCTTGGGATAATTCCTAAACCCAGGCTGATTTAAATGACCAGTGTTACGGTTAGGGTTAGGGTTACGCCTAGGTGTAGAGCTTTTTAAACCAGCAAGCTCTGAGCTCCAGGCACACGGCAGCTGCGAAAGGCATCCCAAGGGGAGCACAAAAGTGCCAGAAAATGGCTGCCTCCACACGTTTTCATTGGCACCATTGCTAAGCCTAGGCTGAATCACCTGCCTCCAGTCTCAGCTAGGGACATGGTTTTTTAAACCAGGAAGCCCTGAGCTCCAGGCACACGGCAGCTGTGAAAGGCATCCCAAGGGGAGTACAAAAGTGCAACAACATGGCAGCTTTCACAGCTTTTTCCTTGGCACCATCCCTATACCTAGGCTGATTTATCTGCCTAGGCTTAGGGTTAGGGCTCAGCCTAGGGCTAGGATTTTTTTAACCAGGAAGCCCTGAGTTCCAGGCTTACTGCATCTGCCAAAGGCATCCCAAAGGGAGCGCAGAAGTGCCACAACATGGCTGCTTTCACAGCTTTTTCCTTAGGAAGAACCCTAATACCCGGCTGATTTACCTTCCTAGGGTTACTGTTAGGCTTAGGCCTAGGACTTTTAAAACCAGGAAGCCCTGTGCTCCAGGCACACTGCAGCTGTTAAAGGCATCCCAAGGGGAGCGCAAAAGTGACACAACTTGGCTGCCTCCACTGCTATTTCCATGAGACCATCCCAAATCATAGGTTGATTTTCCTTCCTAGGCTTAAGGTTTGAGTTAGGCCTAGGGTTAGTGTTCTTTTAACCAGAAAGCCCTGAGTTCCAAGAACACAGCAGCTGCGAAGGACTACCCAAGAAGAGCGCAGAAGTGCCTCAACATGCCTGCCTCCACAGCTTTTTCCTTGGGGACGTCCTGAAACGAAGGCTGATTTAGAAGCCTCCAGTTTGGGCTAAAGTTGTGGTTTTTTAAACCAGGAAGCCCTGTGCTCCAAGCACACTGCAGCTGTGAAAGGCATCCCAAGGGGAGCGCAAAAGTGCCACAACATGGCTGTCTCCACAGCTTTTCCCTTGGGATAATTCCTAAACCCAGGCTGATTTAAATGACCAGTGTTACGGTTAGGGTTAGGGTTACGCCTAGGTGTAGAGCTTTTTAAACCAGCAAGCTCTGAGCTCCAGGCACATGGCAGCTGCGAAAGGCATCCCAAGGGGAGCACAAAAGTGCCAGAAAATGGCTGCCTCCACACGTTTTCATTGGCACCATTGCTAAGCCTAGGCTGAATCACCTGCGTCCAGTCTCAGCAAGGGACATGGTTTTTTAAACCAGGAAGCCCTGAGCTCCAGGCACACGGCAGCTGTGAAAGGCATCCCAAGGGGAGTACAAAAGTGCAACAACATGGCAGCTTTCACAGCTTTTTCCTTGGCAACATCCCTATACCTAGGCTGATTTATCTGCCTAGGCTTAGGGTTAGGGCTCAGCCTAGGGCTAGGATTTTTTTAAGCAGGAAGCCCTGAGTTCCAGGCTTACTGCATCTGCCAAAGGCATCCCAAAGGGAGCGCAGAAGTGCCACAACATGGCTGCTTTCACAGCTTTTTCCTTAGGAAGAACCCTAATACCCGGCTGATTTACCTTCCTAGGGTTACTGTTAGGCTTAGGCCTAGGACTTTTAAAACCAGGAAGCCCTGTGCTCCAGGCACACTGCAGCTGTTAAAGGCATCCCAAGGGGAGCGCAAAAGTGACACAACTTGGCTGCCTCCACTGCTATTTCCATGAGACCATCCCGAATCATAGGCTGATTTTCCTTCCTAGGCTTAAGGTTTGAGTTAGGCCTAGGGTTAGTGTTCTTTTAACCAGAAAGCCCTGAGTTCCAAGAACACAGCAGCTGCGAAGGACTACCCAAGAAGAGCGCAGAAGTGCCTCAACATGCCTGCCTCCACAGCTTTTTCCTTGGGGACGTCCCGAAACGAAGGCTGATTTAGAAGCCTCCAGTTTGGGCTAAAGTTGTGGTTTTTTAAACCAGGAAGCCCTGTGCTCCAAGCACACTGTAGCTGTGAAAGGCATCCCAAGGGGAGCGCAAAAGTGCCACAACATGGCTGTCTCCACAGCTTTTCCCTTGGGATAATTCCTAAACCCAGGCTGATTTAAATGACCAGTGTTACGGTTAGGGTTAGGGTTACGCCTAGGTGTAGAGCTTTTTAAACCAGCAAGCTCTGAGCTCCAGGCACACGGCAGCTGCGAAAGGCATCCCAAGGGGAGCACAAAAGTGCCAGAAAATGGCTGCCTCCACACGTTTTCATTGGCACCATTGCTAAGCCTAGGCTGAATCACCTGCCTCCAGTCTCAGCTAGGGACATGGTTTTTTAAACCAGGAAGCCCTGAGCTCCAGGCACACGGCAGCTGTGAAAGGCATCCCAAGGGGAGTACAAAAGTGCAACAACATGGCAGCTTTCACAGCTTTTTCCTTGGCACCATCCCTATACCTAGGCTGATTTATCTGCCTAGGGTTAGGGTTAGGGCTCAGCCTAGGGCTAGGATTTTTTTAACCAGGAAGCCCTGAGTTCCAGGCTTACTGCATCTGCCAAAGGCATCCCAAAGGGAGCGCAGAAGTGCCACAACATGGCTGCTTTCACAGCTTTTTCCTTAGGAAGAACCCTAATACCCGGCTGATTTACCTTCCTAGGGTTACTGTTAGGCTTAGGCCTAGGACTTTTAAAACCAGGAAGCCCTGTGCTCCAGGCACACTGCAGCTGTTAAAGGCATCCCAAGGGGAGCGCAAAAGTGACACAACTTGGCTGCCTCCACTGCTATTTCCATAAGACCATCCCGAATCATAGGTTGATTTTCCTTCCTAGGCTTAAGGTTTGAGTTAGGCCTAGGGTTAGTGTTCTTTTAACCAGAAAGCCCTGAGTTCCAAGAACACAGCAGCTGCGAAGGACTACCCAAGAAGAGCGCAGAAGTGCCTCAACATGCCTGCCTCCACAGCTTTTTCCTTGGGGACGTCCCGAAACGAAGGCTGATTTCGAAGCCTCCAGTTTGGGCTAAAGTTGTGGTTTTTTACACCAGGAAGCCCTGTGCTCCAAGCACACTGCAGCTGTGAAAGGCATCCCAAGGGGAGCGCAAAAGTGCCACAACATGGCTGTCTCCACAGCTTTTCCCTTGGGATAATTCCTAAACCCAGGCTGATTTAAATGACCAGTGTTACGGTTAGGGTTAGGGTTACGCCTAGGTGTAGAGCTTTTTAAACCAGCAAGCTCTGAGCTCCAGGCACACGGCAGCTGCGAAAGGCATCCCAAGGGGAGCACAAAAGTGCCAGAAAATGGCTGCCTCCACACGTTTTCATTGGCACCATTGCTAAGCCTAGGCTGAATCACCTGCCTCCAGTCTCAGCAAGGGACATGGTTTTTTAAACCAGGAAGCCCTGAGCTCCAGGCACACGGCAGCTGTGAAAGGCATCCCAAGGGGAGTACAAAAGTGCAACAACATGGCAGCTTTCACAGCTTTTTCCTTGGCACCATCCCTATACCTAGGCTGATTTATCTGCCTAGGGTTAGGGTTAGGGCTCAGCCTAGGGCTAGGATTTTTTTAAGCAGGAAGCCCTGAGTTCCAGGCTTACTGCATCTGCCAAAGGCATCCCAAAGGGAGCGCAGAAGTGCCACAACATGGCTGCTTTCACAGCTTTTTCCTTAGGAAGAGCCCTAATACCCGGCTGATTTACCTTCCTAGGGTTACTGTTAGGCTTAGGCCTAGGACTTTTAAAACCAGGAAGCCCTGTGCTCCAGGCACACTGCAGCTGTTAAAGGCATCCCAAGGGGAGCGCAAAAGTGACACAACTTGGCTGCCTCCACTGCTATTTCCATGAGACCATCCCGAATCATAGGCTGATTTTCCTTCCTAGGCTTAAGGTTTGAGTTAGGCCTAGGGTTAGTGTTCTTTTAACCAGAAAGCCCTGAGTTCCAAGAACACAGCAGCTGCGAAGGACTACCCAAGAAGAGCGCAGAAGTGCCTCAACATGCCTGCCTCCACAGCTTTTTCCTTGGGGACGTCCCGAAACGAAGGCTGATTTAGAAGCCTCCAGTTTGGGCTAAAGTTGTGGTTTTTTACACCAGGAAGCCCTGTGCTCCAAGCACACTGCAGCTGTGAAAGGCATCCCAAGGGGAGCGCAAAAGTGCCACAACATGGCTGTCTCCACAGCTTTTCCCTTGGGATAATTCCTAAACCCAGGCTGATTTAAATGACCAGTGTTACGGTTAGGGTTAGGGTTACGCCTAGGTGTAGAGCTTTTTAAACCAGCAAGCTCTGAGCTCCAGGCACACGGCAGCTGCGAAAGGCATCCCAAGGGGAGCACAAAAGTGCCAGAAAATGGCTGCCTCCACACGTTTTCATTGGCACCATTGCTAAGCCTAGGCTGAATCACCTGCCTCCAGTCTCAGCAAGGGACATGGTTTTTTAAACCAGGAAGCCCTGAGCTCCAGGCACACGGCAGCTGTGAAAGGTATCCCAAGGGGAGTACAAAAGTGCAACAACATGGCAGCTTTCACAGCTTTTTCCTTGGCACCATCCCTATACCTAGGCTGATTTATCTGCCTAGGCTTAGGGTTAGGGCTCAGCCTAGGGCTAGGATTTTTTTAACCAGGAAGCCCTGAGTTCCAGGCTTACTGCATCTGCCAAAGGCATCCCAAAGGGAGCGCAGAAGTGCCACAACATGGCTGCTTTCACAGCTTTTTCCTTAGGAAGAACCCTAATACCCGGCTGATTTACCTTCCTAGGGTTACTGTTAGGCTTAGGCCTAGGACTTTTAAAACCAGGAAGCCCTGTGCTCCAGGCACACTGCAGCTGTTAAAGGCATCCCAAGGGGAGCGCAAAAGTGACACAACTTGGCTGCCTCCACTGCTATTTCCATGAGACCATCCCGAATCATAGGCTGATTTTCCTTCCTAGGCTTAAGGTTTGAGTTAGGCCTAGGGTTAGTGTTCTTTTAACCAGAAAGCCCTGAGTTCCAAGAACACAGCAGCTGCGAAGGACTACCCAAGAAGAGCGCAGAAGTGCCTCAACATGCCTGCCTCCACAGCTTTTTCCTTGGGGACGTCCCGAAACGAAGGCTGATTTAGAAGCCTCCAGTTTGGGCTAAAGTTGTGGTTTTTTAAACCAGGAAGCCCTGTGCTCCAAGCACACTGCAGCTGTGAAAGGCATCCCAAGGGGAGCGCAAAAGTGCCACAACATGGCTGTCTCCACAGCTTTTCCCTTGGGATAATTCCTAAACCCAGGCTGATTTAAATGACCAGTGTTATGGTTAGGGTTAGGGTTACGCCTAGGTGTAGAGCTTTTAAAACCAGCAAGCTCTGAGCTCCAGGCACACGGCAGCTGCGAAAGGCATCCCAAGGGGAGCACAAAAGTGCCAGAAAATGGCTGCCTCCACACGTTTTCATTGGCACCATTGCTAAGCCTAGGCTGAATCACCTGCCTCCAGTCTCAGCTAGGGACATGGTTTTTTAAACCAGGAAGCCCTGAGCTCCAGGCACACGGCAGCTGTGAAAGGCATCCCAAGGGGAGTACAAAAGTGCAACAACATGGCAGCTTTCACAGCTTTTTCCTTGGCACCATCCCTATACCTAGGCTGATTTATCTGCCTAGGGTTAGGGTTAGGGCTCAGCCTAGGGCTAGGATTTTTTTAACCAGGAAGCCCTGAGTTCCAGGCTTACTGCATCTGCCAAAGGCATCCCAAAGGGAGCGCAGAAGTGCCACAACATGGCTGCTTTCACAGCTTTTTCCTTAGGAAGAACCCTAATACCCGGCTGATTTACCTTCCTAGGGTTACTGTTAGGCTTAGGCCTAGGACTTTTAAAACCAGGAAGCCCTGTGCTCCAGGCACACTGCAGCTGTTAAAGGCATCCCAAGGGGAGCGCAAAAGTGACACAACTTGGCAGCCTCCACTGCTATTTCCATGAGACCATCCCGAATCATAGGCTGATTTTCCTTCCTAGGCTTAAGGTTTGAGTTAGGCCTAGGGTTAGTGTTCTTTTAACCAGAAAGCCCTGAGTTCCAAGAACACAGCAGCTGCGAAGGACTACCCAAGAAGAGCGCAGAAGTGCCTCAACATGCCTGCCTCCACAGCTTTTTCCTTGGGGACGTCCCGAAACGAAGGCTGATTTAGAAGCCTCCAGTTTGGGCTAAAGTTGTGGTTTTTTAAACCAGGAAGCCCTGTGCTCCAAGCACACTGCAGCTGTGAAAGGCATCCCAAGGGGAGCGCAAAAGTGCCACAACATGGCTGTCTCCACAGCTTTTCCCTTGGGATAATTCCTAAACCCAGGCTGATTTAAATGACCAGTGTTACGGTTAGGGTTAGGGTTACGCCTAGGTGTAGAGCTTTTTAAACCAGCAAGCTCTGAGCTCCAGGCACACGGCAGCTGCGAAAGGCATCCCAAGGGGAGCACAAAAGTGCCAGAAAATGGCTGCCTCCACACGTTTTCATTGGCACCATTGCTAAGCCTAGGCTGAATCACCTGCCTCCAGTCTCAGCAAGGGACATGGTTTTTTAAACCAGGAAGCCCTGAGCTCCAGGCACACGGCAGCTGTGAAAGGCATCCCAAGGGGAGTACAAAAGTGCAACAACATGGCAGCTTTCACAGCTTTTTCCTTGGCAACATCCCTATACCTAGGCTGATTTATCTGCCTAGGCTTAGGGTTAGGGCTCAGCCTAGGGCTAGGATTTTTTTAACCAGGAAGCCCTGAGTTCCAGGCTTACTGCATCTGCCAAAGGCATCCCAAAGGGAGCGCAGAAGTGCCACAACATGGCTGCTTTCACAGCTTTTTCCTTAGGAAGAACCCTAATACCCGGCTGATTTACCTTCCTAGGGTTACTGTTAGGCTTAGGCCTAGGACTTTTAAAACCAGGAAGCCCTGGGCTCCAGGCACACTGCAGCTGTTAAAGGCATCCCAAGGGGAGCGCAAAAGTGACACAACTTGGCTGCCTCCACTGCTATTTCCATGAGACCATCCCGAATCATAGGCTGATTTTCCTTCCTAGGCTTAAGGTTTGAGTTAGGCCTAGGGTTAGTGTTCTTTTAACCAGAAAGCCCTGAGTTCCAAGAACACAGCAGCTGCGAAGGACTACCCAAGAAGAGCGCAGAAGTGCCTCAACATGCCTGCCTCCACAGCTTTTTCCTTGGGGACGTCCCGAAACGAAGGCTGATTTAGAAGCCTCCAGTTTGGGCTAAAGTTGTGGTTTTTTAAACCAGGAAGCCCTGTGCTCCAAGCACACTGCAGCTGTGAAAGGCATCCCAAGGGGAGCGCAAAAGTGCCACAACATGGCTGTCTCCACAGCTTTTCCCTTGGGATAATTCCTAAACCCAGGCTGATTTAAATGACCAGTGTTATGGTTAGGGTTAGGGTTACGCCTAGGTGTAGAGCTTTTTAAACCAGCAAGCTCTGAGCTCCAGGCACACGGCAGCTGCGAAAGGCATCCCAAGGGGAGCACAAAAGTGCCAGAAAATGGCTGCCTCCACACGTTTTCATTGGCACAATTGCTAACCTAGGCTGAATCACCTGCCTCCAGTCTCAGCTAGGGACATGGTTTTTTAAACCAGGAAGCCCTGAGCTCCAGGCACACGGCAGCTGTGAAAGGCATCCCAAGGGGAGTACAAAAGTGCAACAACATGGCAGCTTTCACAGCTTTTTCCTTGGCACCATCCCTATACCTAGGCTGATTTATCTGCCTAGGCTTAGGGTTAGGGCTCAGCCTAGGGCTAGGATTTTTTTAAGCAGGAAGCCCTGAGTTCCAGGCTTACTGCATCTGCCAAAGGCATCCCAAAGGGAGCGCAGAAGTGCCACAACATGGCTGCTTTCACAGCTTTTTCCTTAGGAAGAACCCTAATACCCGGCTGATTTACCTTCCTAGGGTTACTGTTAGGCTTAGGCCTAGGACTTTTAAAACCAGGAAGCCCTGTGCTCCAGGCACACTGCAGCTGTTAAAGGCATCCCAAGGGGAGCGCAAAAGTGACACAACTTGGCTGCCTCCACTGCTATTTCCATGAGACCATCCCGAATCATAGGCTGATTTTCCTTCCTAGGCTTAAGGTTTGAGTTAGGCCTAGGGTTAGTGTTCTTTTAACCAGAAAGCCCTGAGTTCCAAGAACACAGCAGCTGCGAAGGACTACCCAAGAAGAGCGCAGAAGTGCCTCAACATGCCTGCCTCCACAGCTTTTTCCTTGGGGACGTCCCGAAACGAAGGCTGATTTAGAAGCCTCCAGTTTGGGCTAAAGTTGTGGTTTTTTAAACCAGGAAGCCCTGTGCTCCAAGCACACTGTAGCTGTGAAAGGCATCCCAAGGGGAGCGCAAAAGTGCCACAACATGGCTGTCTCCACAGCTTTTCCCTTGGGATAATTCCTAAACCCAGGCTGATTTAAATGACCAGTGTTACGGTTAGGGTTAGGGTTACGCCTAGGTGTAGAGCTTTTTAAACCAGCAAGCTCTGAGCTCCAGGCACACGGCAGCTGCGAAAGGCATCCCAAGGGGAGCACAAAAGTGCCAGAAAATGGCTGCCTCCACACGTTTTCATTGGCACCATTGCTAAGCCTAGGCTGAATCACCTGCCTCCAGTCTCAGCTAGGGACATGGTTTTTTAAACCAGGAAGCCCTGAGCTCCAGGCACACGGCAGCTGTGAAAGGCATCCCAAGGGGAGTACAAAAGTGCAACAACATGGCAGCTTTCACAGCTTTTTCCTTGGCACCATCCCTATACCTAGGCTGATTTATCTGCCTAGGGTTAGGGTTAGGGCTCAGCCTAGGGCTAGGATTTTTTTAACCAGGAAGCCCTGAGTTCCAGGCTTACTGCATCTGCCAAAGGCATCCCAAAGGGAGCGCAGAAGTGCCACAACATGGCTGCTTTCACAGCTTTTTCCTTAGGAAGAACCCTAATACCCGGCTGATTTACCTTCCTAGGGTTACTGTTAGGCTTAGGCCTAGGACTTTTAAAACCAGGAAGCCCTGTGCTCCAGGCACACTGCAGCTGTTAAAGGCATCCCAAGGGGAGCGCAAAAGTGACACAACTTGGCTGCCTCCACTGCTATTTCCATAAGACCATCCCGAATCATAGGTTGATTTTCCTTCCTAGGCTTAAGGTTTGAGTTAGGCCTAGGGTTAGTGTTCTTTTAACCAGAAAGCCCTGAGTTCCAAGAACACAGCAGCTGCGAAGGACTACCCAAGAAGAGCGCAGAAGTGCCTCAACATGCCTGCCTCCACAGCTTTTTCCTTGGGGACGTCCCGAAACGAAGGCTGATTTCGAAGCCTCCAGTTTGGGCTAAAGTTGTGGTTTTTTACACCAGGAAGCCCTGTGCTCCAAGCACACTGCAGCTGTGAAAGGCATCCCAAGGGGAGCGCAAAAGTGCCACAACATGGCTGTCTCCACAGCTTTTCCCTTGGGATAATTCCTAAACCCAGGCTGATTTAAATGACCAGTGTTACGGTTAGGGTTAGGGTTACGCCTAGGTGTAGAGCTTTTTAAACCAGCAAGCTCTGAGCTCCAGGCACACGGCAGCTGCGAAAGGCATCCCAAGGGGAGCACAAAAGTGCCAGAAAATGGCTGCCTCCACACGTTTTCATTGGCACCATTGCTAAGCCTAGGCTGAATCACCTGCCTCCAGTCTCAGCAAGGGACATGGTTTTTTAAACCAGGAAGCCCTGAGCTCCAGGCACACGGCAGCTGTGAAAGGCATCCCAAGGGGAGTACAAAAGTGCAACAACATGGCAGCTTTCACAGCTTTTTCCTTGGCACCATCCCTATACCTAGGCTGATTTATCTGCCTAGGGTTAGGGTTAGGGCTCAGCCTAGGGCTAGGATTTTTTTAAGCAGGAAGCCCTGAGTTCCAGGCTTACTGCATCTGCCAAAGGCATCCCAAAGGGAGCGCAGAAGTGCCACAACATGGCTGCTTTCACAGCTTTTTCCTTAGGAAGAGCCCTAATACCCGGCTGATTTACCTTCCTAGGGTTACTGTTAGGCTTAGGCCTAGGACTTTTAAAACCAGGAAGCCCTGTGCTCCAGGCACACTGCAGCTGTTAAAGGCATCCCAAGGGGAGCGCAAAAGTGACACAACTTGGCTGCCTCCACTGCTATTTCCATGAGACCATCCCGAATCATAGGCTGATTTTCCTTCCTAGGCTTAAGGTTTGAGTTAGGCCTAGGGTTAGTGTTCTTTTAACCAGAAAGCCCTGAGTTCCAAGAACACAGCAGCTGCGAAGGACTACCCAAGAAGAGCGCAGAAGTGCCTCAACATGCCTGCCTCCACAGCTTTTTCCTTGGGGACGTCCCGAAACGAAGGCTGATTTAGAAGCCTCCAGTTTGGGCTAAAGTTGTGGTTTTTTAAACCAGGAAGCCCTGTGCTCCAAGCACACTGCAGCTGTGAAAGGCATCCCAAGGGGAGCGCAAAAGTGCCACAACATGGCTGTCTCCACAGCTTTTCCCTTGGGATAATTCCTAAACCCAGGCTGATTTAAATGACCAGTGTTACGGTTAGGGTTAGGGTTACGCCTAGGTGTAGAGCTTTTTAAACCAGCAAGCTCTGAGCTCCAGGCACACGGCAGCTGCGAAAGGCATCCCAAGGGGAGCACAAAAGTGCCAGAAAATGGCTGCCTCCACACGTTTTCATTGGCACCATTGCTAAGCCTAGGCTGAATCACCTGCGTCCAGTCTCAGCAAGGGACATGGTTTTTTAAACCAGGAAGCCCTGAGCTCCAGGCACACGGCAGCTGTGAAAGGCATCCCAAGGGGAGTACAAAAGTGCAACAACATGGCAGCTTTCACAGCTTTTTCCTTGGCACCATCCCTATACCTAGGCTGATTTATCTGCCTAGGGTTAGGGTTAGGGCTCAGCCTAGGGCTAGGATTTTTTTAAGCAGGAAGCCCTGAGTTCCAGGCTTACTGCATCTGCCAAAGGCATCCCAAAGGGAGCGCAGAAGTGCCACAACATGGCTGCTTTCACAGCTTTTTCCTTAGGAAGAACCCTAATACCCGGCTGATTTACCTTTCTAGGGTTACTGTTAGGCTTAGGCCTAGGACTTTTAAAACCAGGAAGCCCTGTGCTCCAGGCACACTGCAGCTGTTAAAGGCATCCCAAGGGGAGCGCAAAAGTGACACAACTTGGCTGCCTCCACTGCTATTTCCATGAGACCATCCCGAATCATAGGCTGATTTTCCTTCCTAGGCTTAAGGTTTGAGTTAGGCCTAGGGTTAGTGTTCTTTTAACCAGAAAGCCCTGAGTTCCAAGAACACAGCAGCTGCGAAGGACTACCCAAGAAGAGCGCAGAAGTGCCTCAACATGCCTGCCTCCACAGCTTTTTCCTTGGGGACGTCCCGAAACGAAGGCTGATTTAGAAGCCTCCAGTTTGGGCTAAAGTTGTGGTTTTTTACACCAGGAAGCCCTGTGCTCCAAGCACACTGCAGCTGTGAAAGGCATCCCAAGGGGAGCGCAAAAGTGCCACAACATGGCTGTCTCCACAGCTTTTCCCTTGGGATAATTCCTAAACCCAGGCTGATTTAAATGACCAGTGTTACGGTTAGGGTTAGGGTTACGCCTAGGTGTAGAGCTTTTTAAACCAGCAAGCTCTGAGCTCCAGGCACACGGCAGCTGCGAAAGGCATCCCAAGGGGAGCACAAAAGTGCCAGAAAATGGCTGCCTCCACACGTTTTCATTGGCACCATTGCTAAGCCTAGGCTGAATCACCTGCGTCCAGTCTCAGCAAGGGACATGGTTTTTTAAACCAGGAAGCCCTGAGCTCCAGGCACACGGCAGCTGTGAAAGGCATCCCAAGGGGAGTACAAAAGTGCAACAACATGGCAGCTTTCACAGCTTTTTCCTTGGCACCATCCCTATACCTAGGCTGATTTATCTGCCTAGGCTTAGGGTTAGGGCTCAGCCTAGGGCTAGGATTTTTTTAACCAGGAAGCCCTGAGTTCCAGGCTTACTGCATCTGCCAAAGGCATCCCAAAGGGAGCGCAGAAGTGCCACAACATGGCTGCTTTCACAGCTTTTTCCTTAGGAAGAACCCTAATACCCGGCTGATTTACCTTCCTAGGGTTACTGTTAGGCTTAGGCCTAGGACTTTTAAAACCAGGAAGCCCTGTGCTCCAGGCACACTGCAGCTGTTAAAGGCATCCCAAGGGGAGCGCAAAAGTGACACAACTTGGCTGCCTCCACTGCTATTTCCATGAGACCATCCCGAATCATAGGCTGATTTTCCTTCCTAGGCTTAAGGTTTGAGTTAGGCCTAGGGTTAGTGTTCTTTTAACCAGAAAGCCCTGAGTTCCAAGAACACAGCAGCTGCGAAGGACTACCCAAGAAGAGCGCAGAAGTGCCTCAACATGCCTGCCTCCACAGCTTTTTCCTTGGGGACGTCCCGAAACGAAGGCTGATTTAGAAGCCTCCAGTTTGGGCTAAAGTTGTGGTTTTTTAAACCAGGAAGCCCTGTGCTCCAAGCACACTGTAGCTGTGAAAGGCATCCCAAGGGGAGCGCAAAAGTGCCACAACATGGCTGTCTCCACAGCTTTTCCCTTGGGATAATTCCTAAACCCAGGCTGATTTAAATGACCAGTGTTACGGTTAGGGTTAGGGTTACGCCTAGGTGTAGAGCTTTTTAAACCAGCAAGCTCTGAGCTCCAGGCACACGGCAGCTGCGAAAGGCATCCCAAGGGGAGCACAAAAGTGCCAGAAAATGGCTGCCTCCACACGTTTTCATTGGCACCATTGCTAAGCCTAGGCTGAATCACCTGCCTCCAGTCTCAGCTAGGGACATGGTTTTTTAAACCAGGAAGCCCTGAGCTCCAGGCACACGGCAGCTGTGAAAGGCATCCCAAGGGGAGTACAAAAGTGCAACAACATGGCAGCTTTCACAGCTTTTTCCTTGGCACCATCCCTATACCTAGGCTGATTTATCTGCCTAGGGTTAGGGTTAGGGCTCAGCCTAGGGCTAGGATTATTTTAACCAGGAAGCCCTGAGTTCCAGGCTTACTGCATCTGCCAAAGGCATCCCAAAGGGAGCGCAGAAGTGCCACAACATGGCTGCTTTCACAGCTTTTTCCTTAGGAAGAACCCTAATACCCGGCTGATTTACCT
The DNA here is from genome assembly GCF_027887145.1 of Ammospiza caudacuta. Taxonomy (NCBI): domain Eukaryota; kingdom Metazoa; phylum Chordata; class Aves; order Passeriformes; family Passerellidae; genus Ammospiza; species Ammospiza caudacuta. The sequence goes on along the minus strand of NW_026683144.1, from coordinate 621,326 downwards.
TCCTAGGGTTACTGTTAGGCTTAGGCCTAGGACTTTTAAAACCAGGAAGCCCTGTGCTCCAGGCACACTGCAGCTGTTAAAGGCATCCCAAGGGGAGCGCAAAAGTGACACAACTTGGCTGCCTCCACTGCTATTTCCATAAGACCATCCCGAATCATAGGTTGATTTTCCTTCCTAGGCTTAAGGTTTGAGTTAGGCCTAGGGTTAGTGTTCTTTTAACCAGAAAGCCCTGAGTTCCAAGAACACAGCAGCTGCGAAGGACTACCCAAGAAGAGCGCAGAAGTGCCTCAACATGCCTGCCTCCACAGCTTTTTCCTTGGGGACGTCCCGAAACGAAGGCTGATTTCGAAGCCTCCAGTTTGGGCTAAAGTTGTGGTTTTTTACACCAGGAAGCCCTGTGCTCCAAGCACACTGCAGCTGTGAAAGGCATCCCAAGGGGAGCGCAAAAGTGCCACAACATGGCTGTCTCCACAGCTTTTCCCTTGGGATAATTCCTAAACCCAGGCTGATTTAAATGACCAGTGTTACGGTTAGGGTTAGGGTTACGCCTAGGTGTAGAGCTTTTTAAACCAGCAAGCTCTGAGCTCCAGGCACACGGCAGCTGCGAAAGGCATCCCAAGGGGAGCACAAAAGTGCCAGAAAATGGCTGCCTCCACACGTTTTCATTGGCACCATTGCTAAGCCTAGGCTGAATCACCTGCCTCCAGTCTCAGCAAGGGACATGGTTTTTTAAACCAGGAAGCCCTGAGCTCCAGGCACACGGCAGCTGTGAAAGGCATCCCAAGGGGAGTACAAAAGTGCAACAACATGGCAGCTTTCACAGCTTTTTCCTTGGCACCATCCCTATACCTAGGCTGATTTATCTGCCTAGGGTTAGGGTTAGGGCTCAGCCTAGGGCTAGGATTTTTTTAAGCAGGAAGCCCTGAGTTCCAGGCTTACTGCATCTGCCAAAGGCATCCCAAAGGGAGCGCAGAAGTGCCACAACATGGCTGCTTTCACAGCTTTTTCCTTAGGAAGAGCCCTAATACCCGGCTGATTTACCTTCCTAGGGTTACTGTTAGGCTTAGGCCTAGGACTTTTAAAACCAGGAAGCCCTGGGCTCCAGGCACACTGCAGCTGTTAAAGGCATCCCAAGGGGAGCGCAAAAGTGACACAACTTGGCTGCCTCCACTGCTATTTCCATAAGACCATCCCGAATCATAGGTTGATTTTCCTTCCTAGGCTTAAGGTTTGAGTTAGGCCTAGGGTTAGTGTTCTTTTAACCAGAAAGCCCTGAGTTCCAAGAACACAGCAGCTGCGAAGGACTACCCAAGAAGAGCGCAGAAGTGCCTCAACATGCCTGCCTCCACAGCTTTTTCCTTGGGGACGTCCCGAAACGAAGGCTGATTTCGAAGCCTCCAGTTTGGGCTAAAGTTGTGGTTTTTTACACCAGGAAGCCCTGTGCTCCAAGCACACTGCAGCTGTGAAAGGCATCCCAAGGGGAGCGCAAAAGTGCCACAACATGGCTGTCTCCACAGCTTTTCCCTTGGGATAATTCCTAAACCCAGGCTGATTTAAATGACCAGTGTTACGGTTAGGGTTAGGGTTACGCCTAGGTGTAGAGCTTTTTAAACCAGCAAGCTCTGAGCTCCAGGCACACGGCAGCTGCGAAAGGCATCCCAAGGGGAGCACAAAAGTGCCAGAAAATGGCTGCCTCCACACGTTTTCATTGGCACCATTGCTAAGCCTAGGCTGAATCACCTGCCTCCAGTCTCAGCAAGGGACATGGTTTTTTAAACCAGGAAGCCCTGAGCTCCAGGCACACGGCAGCTGTGAAAGGCATCCCAAGGGGAGTACAAAAGTGCAACAACATGGCAGCTTTCACAGCTTTTTCCTTGGCACCATCCCTATACCTAGGCTGATTTATCTGCCTAGGGTTAGGGTTAGGGCTCAGCCTAGGGCTAGGATTTTTTTAAGCAGGAAGCCCTGAGTTCCAGGCTTACTGCATCTGCCAAAGGCATCCCAAAGGGAGCGCAGAAGTGCCACAACATGGCTGCTTTCACAGCTTTTTCCTTAGGAAGAGCCCTAATACCCGGCTGATTTACCTTCCTAGGGTTACTGTTAGGCTTAGGCCTAGGACTTTTAAAACCAGGAAGCCCTGGGCTCCAGGCACACTGCAGCTGTTAAAGGCATCCCAAGGGGAGCGCAAAAGTGACACAACTTGGCTGCCTCCACTGCTATTTCCATGAGACCATCCCGAATCATAGGCTGATTTTCCTTCCTAGGCTTAAGGTTTGAGTTAGGCCTAGGGTTAGTGTTCTTTTAACCAGAAAGCCCTGAGTTCCAAGAACACAGCAGCTGCGAAGGACTACCCAAGAAGAGCGCAGAAGTGCCTCAACATGCCTGCCTCCACAGCTTTTTCCTTGGGGACGTCCCGAAACGAAGGCTGATTTAGAAGCCTCCAGTTTGGGCTAAAGTTGTGGTTTTTTACACCAGGAAGCCCTGTGCTCCAAGCACACTGCAGCTGTGAAAGGCATCCCAAGGGGAGCGCAAAAGTGCCACAACATGGCTGTCTCCACAGCTTTTCCCTTGGGATAATTCCTAAACCCAGGCTGATTTAAATGACCAGTGTTACGGTTAGGGTTAGGGTTACGCCTAGGTGTAGAGCTTTTTAAACCAGCAAGCTCTGAGCTCCAGGCACACGGCAGCTGCGAAAGGCATCCCAAGGGGAGCACAAAAGTGCCAGAAAATGGCTGCCTCCACACGTTTTCATTGGCACCATTGCTAAGCCTAGGCTGAATCACCTGCCTCCAGTCTCAGCAAGGGACATGGTTTTTTAAACCAGGAAGCCCTGAGCTCCAGGCACACGGCAGCTGTGAAAGGTATCCCAAGGGGAGTACAAAAGTGCAACAACATGGCAGCTTTCACAGCTTTTTCCTTGGCACCATCCCTATACCTAGGCTGATTTATCTGCCTAGGCTTAGGGTTAGGGCTCAGCCTAGGGCTAGGATTTTTTTAACCAGGAAGCCCTGAGTTCCAGGCTTACTGCATCTGCCAAAGGCATCCCAAAGGGAGCGCAGAAGTGCCACAACATGGCTGCTTTCACAGCTTTTTCCTTAGGAAGAACCCTAATACCCGGCTGATTTACCTTCCTAGGGTTACTGTTAGGCTTAGGCCTAGGACTTTTAAAACCAGGAAGCCCTGTGCTCCAGGCACACTGCAGCTGTTAAAGGCATCCCAAGGGGAGCGCAAAAGTGACACAACTTGGCTGCCTCCACTGCTATTTCCATGAGACCATCCCGAATCATAGGCTGATTTTCCTTCCTAGGCTTAAGGTTTGAGTTAGGCCTAGGGTTAGTGTTCTTTTAACCAGAAAGCCCTGAGTTCCAAGAACACAGCAGCTGCGAAGGACTACCCAAGAAGAGCGCAGAAGTGCCTCAACATGCCTGCCTCCACAGCTTTTTCCTTGGGGACGTCCCGAAACGAAGGCTGATTTAGAAGCCTCCAGTTTGGGCTAAAGTTGTGGTTTTTTAAACCAGGAAGCCCTGTGCTCCAAGCACACTGCAGCTGTGAAAGGCATCCCAAGGGGAGCGCAAAAGTGCCACAACATGGCTGTCTCCACAGCTTTTCCCTTGGGATAATTCCTAAACCCAGGCTGATTTAAATGACCAGTGTTATGGTTAGGGTTAGGGTTACGCCTAGGTGTAGAGCTTTTAAAACCAGCAAGCTCTGAGCTCCAGGCACACGGCAGCTGCGAAAGGCATCCCAAGGGGAGCACAAAAGTGCCAGAAAATGGCTGCCTCCACACGTTTTCATTGGCACCATTGCTAAGCCTAGGCTGAATCACCTGCCTCCAGTCTCAGCTAGGGACATGGTTTTTTAAACCAGGAAGCCCTGAGCTCCAGGCACACGGCAGCTGTGAAAGGCATCCCAAGGGGAGTACAAAAGTGCAACAACATGGCAGCTTTCACAGCTTTTTCCTTGGCACCATCCCTATACCTAGGCTGATTTATCTGCCTAGGGTTAGGGTTAGGGCTCAGCCTAGGGCTAGGATTTTTTTAACCAGGAAGCCCTGAGTTCCAGGCTTACTGCATCTGCCAAAGGCATCCCAAAGGGAGCGCAGAAGTGCCACAACATGGCTGCTTTCACAGCTTTTTCCTTAGGAAGAACCCTAATACCCGGCTGATTTACCTTCCTAGGGTTACTGTTAGGCTTAGGCCTAGGACTTTTAAAACCAGGAAGCCCTGTGCTCCAGGCACACTGCAGCTGTTAAAGGCATCCCAAGGGGAGCGCAAAAGTGACACAACTTGGCTGCCTCCACTGCTATTTCCATGAGACCATCCCGAATCATAGGTTGATTTTCCTTCCTAGGCTTAAGGTTTGAGTTAGGCCTAGGGTTAGTGTTCTTTTAACCAGAAAGCCCTGAGTTCCAAGAACACAGCAGCTGCGAAGGACTACCCAAGAAGAGCGCAGAAGTGCCTCAACATGCCTGCCTCCACAGCTTTTTCCTTGGGGACGTCCCGAAACGAAGGCTGATTTAGAAGCCTCCAGTTTGGGCTAAAGTTGTGGTTTTTTACACCAGGAAGCCCTGTGCTCCAAGCACACTGCAGCTGTGAAAGGCATCCCAAGGGGAGCGCAAAAGTGCCACAACATGGCTGTCTCCACAGCTTTTCCCTTGGGATAATTCCTAAACCCAGGCTGATTTAAATGACCAGTGTTACGGTTAGGGTTAGGGTTACGCCTAGGTGTAGAGCTTTTTAAACCAGCAAGCTCTGAGCTCCAGGCACACGGCAGCTGCGAAAGGCATCCCAAGGGGAGCACAAAAGTGCCAGAAAATGGCTGCCTCCACACGTTTTCATTGGCACCATTGCTAAGCCTAGGCTGAATCACCTGCCTCCAGTCTCAGCTAGGGACATGGTTTTTTAAACCAGGAAGCCCTGAGCTCCAGGCACACAGCAGCTGTGAAAGGCATCCCAAGGGGAGTACAAAAGTGCAACAACATGGCAGCTTTCACAGCTTTTTCCTTGGCACCATCCCTATACCTAGGCTGATTTATCTGCCTAGGGTTAGGGTTAGGGCTCAGCCAAGGGCAAGGATTTTTTTAACCAGGAAGCCCTGAGTTCCAGGCTTACTGCATCTGCCAAAGGCATCCCAAAGGGAGCGCAGAAGTGCCACAACATGGCTGCTTTCACAGCTTTTTCCTTAGGAAGAACCCTAATACCCGGCTGATTTACCTTCCTAGGGTTACTGTTAGGCTTAGGCCTAGGACTTTTAAAACCAGGAAGCCCTGTGCTCCAGGCACACTGCAGCTGTTAAAGGCATCCCAAGGGGAGCGCAAAAGTGACACAACTTGGCTGCCTCCACTGCTATTTCCATGAGACCATCCCGAATCATAGGCTGATTTTCCTTCCTAGGCTTAAGGTTTGAGTTAGGCCTAGGGTTAGTGTTCTTTTAACCAGAAAGCCCTGAGTTCCAAGAACACAGCAGCTGCGAAGGACTACCCAAGAAGAGCGCAGAAGTGCCTCAACATGCCTGCCTCCACAGCTTTTTCCTTGGGGACGTCCCGAAACGAAGGCTGATTTAGAAGCCTCCAGTTTGGGCTAAAGTTGTGGTTTTTTAAACCAGGAAGCCCTGTGCTCCAAGCACACTGCAGCTGTGAAAGGCATCCCAAGGGGAGCGCAAAAGTGCCACAACATGGCTGTCTCCACAGCTTTTCCCTTGGGATAATTCCTAAACCCAGGCTGATTTAAATGACCAGTGTTACGGTTAGGGTTAGGGTTACGCCTAGGTGTAGAGCTTTTTAAACCAGCAAGCTCTGAGCTCCAGGCACACGGCAGCTGCGAAAGGCATCCCAAGGGGAGCACAAAAGTGCCAGAAAATGGCTGCCTCCACACGTTTTCATTGGCACCATTGCTAAGCCTAGGCTGAATCACCTGCCTCCAGTCTCAGCTAGGGACATGGTTTTTTAAACCAGGAAGCCCTGAGCTCCAGGCACACGGCAGCTGTGAAAGGCATCCCAAGGGGAGTACAAAAGTGCAACAACATGGCAGCTTTCACAGCTTTTTCCTTGGCACCATCCCTATACCTAGGCTGATTTATCTGCCTAGGGTTAGGGTTAGGGCTCAGCCTAGGGCTAGGATTTTTTTAAGCAGGAAGCCCTGAGTTCCAGGCTTACTGCATCTGCCAAAGGCATCCCAAAGGGAGCGCAGAAGTGCCACAACATGGCTGCTTTCACAGCTTTTTCCTTAGGAAGAACCCTAATACCCGGCTGATTTACCTTCCTAGGGTTACTGTTAGGCTTAGGCCTAGGACTTTTAAAACCAGGAAGCCCTGTGCTCCAGGCACACTGCAGCTGTTAAAGGCATCCCAAGGGGAGCGCAAAAGTGACACAACTTGGCTGCCTCCACTGCTATTTCCATGAGACCATCCCGAATCATAGGTTGATTTTCCTTCCTAGGCTTAAGGTTTGAGTTAGGCCTAGGGTTAGTGTTCTTTTAACCAGAAAGCCCTGAGTTCCAAGAACACAGCAGCTGCGAAGGACTACCCAAGAAGAGCGCAGAAGTGCCTCAACATGCCTGCCTCCACAGCTTTTTCCTTGGGGACGTCCCGAAACGAAGGCTGATTTAGAAGCCTCCAGTTTGGGCTAAAGTTGTGGTTTTTTACACCAGGAAGCCCTGTGCTCCAAGCACACTGCAGCTGTGAAAGGCATCCCAAGGGGAGCACAAAAGTGCCAGAAAATGGCTGCCTCCACACGTTTTCATTGGCACCATTGCTAAGCCTAGGCTGAATCACCTGCCTCCAGTCTCAGCTAGGGACATGGTTTTTTAAACCAGGAAGCCCTGAGCTCCAGGCACACGGCAGCTGTGAAAGGCATCCCAAGGGGAGCACAAAAGTGCCAGAAAATGGCTGCCTCCACACGTTTTCATTGGCACCATTGCTAAGCCTAGGCTGAATCACCTGCCTCCAGTCTCAGCTAGGGACATGGTTTTTTAAACCAGGAAGCCCTGAGCTCCAGGCACACAGCAGCTGTGAAAGGCATCCCAAGGGGAGTACAAAAGTGCAACAACATGGCAGCTTTCACAGCTTTTTCCTTGGCACCATCCCTATACCTAGGCTGATTTATCTGCCTAGGGTTAGGGTTAGGGCTCAGCCAAGGGAAAGGATTTTTTTAACCAGGAAGCCCTGACTTCCAGGCTTACTGCATCTGCCAAAGGCATCCCAAAGGGAGCGCAGAAGTGCCACAACATGGCTGCTTTCACAGCTTTTTCCTTAGGAAGAACCCTAATACCCGGCTGATTTACCTTCCTAGGGTTACTGTTAGGCTTAGGCCTAGGACTTTTAAAACCAGGAAGCCCTGTGCTCCAGGCACACTGCAGCTGTGAAAGGCATCCCAAGGGGAGCGCAAAAGTGACACAACTTGGCTGCCTCCACTGCTATTTCCATGAGACCATCCCGAATCATAGGCTGATTTTCCTTCCTAGGCTTAAGGTTTGAGTTAGGCCTAGGGTTAGTGTTCTTTTAACCAGAAAGCCCTGAGTTCCAAGAACACAGCAGCTGTGAAGGACTACCCAAGAAGAGCGCAGAAGTGCCTCAACATGCCTGCCTCCACAGCTTTTTCCTTGGGGACGTCCCGAAACGAAGGCTGATTTAGAAGCCTCCAGTTTGGGCTAAAGTTGTGGTTTATTAAACCAGGAAGCCCTGTGCTCCAAGCACACTGCAGCTGTGAAAGGCATCCCAAGGGGAGCGCAAAAGTGCCACAACATGGCTGTCTCCACAGCTTTTCCCTTGGGATAATTCCTAAACCCAGGCTGATTTAAATGATCAGTGTTATGGTTAGGGTTAGGGTTACGCCTAGGTGTAGAGCTTTTAAAACCAGCAAGCTCTGAGCTCCAGGCACACGGCAGCTGCGAAAGGCATCCCAAGGGGAGCACAAAAGTGCCAGAAAATGGCTGCCTCCACACGTTTTCATTGGCACCATTGCTAAGCCTAGGCTGAATCACCTGCCTCCAGTCTCAGCTAGGGACATGGTTTTTTAAACCAGGAAGCCCTGAGCTCCAGGCACACGGCAGCTGTGAAAGGCATCCCAAGGGGAGTACAAAAGTGCAACAACATGGCAGCTTTCACAGCTTTTTCCTTGGCACCATCCCTATACCTAGGCTGATTTATCTGCCTAGGGTTAGGGTTAGGGCTCAGCCTAGGGCTAGGATTTTTTTAACCAGGAAGCCCTGAGTTCCAGGCTTACTGCATCTGCCAAAGGCATCCCAAAGGGAGCGCAGAAGTGCCACAACATGGCTGCTTTCACAGCTTTTTCCTTAGGAAGAACCCTAATACCCGGCTGATTTACCTTCCTAGGGTTACTGTTAGGCTTAGGCCTAGGACTTTTAAAACCAGGAAGCCCTGTGCTCCAGGCACACTGCAGCTGTTAAAGGCATCCCAAGGGGAGCGCAAAAGTGACACAACTTGGCTGCCTCCACTGCTATTTCCATGAGACCATCCCGAATCATAGGCTGATTTTCCTTCCTAGGCTTAAGGTTTGAGTTAGGCCTAGGGTTAGTGTTCTTTTAACCAGAAAGCCCTGAGTTCCAAGAACACAGCAGCTGCGAAGGACTACCCAAGAAGAGCGCAGAAGTGCCTCAACATGCCTGCCTCCACAGCTTTTTCCTTGGGGACGTCCCGAAACGAAGGCTGATTTCGAAGCCTCCAGTTTGGGCTAAAGTTGTGGTTTTTTACACCAGGAAGCCCTGTGCTCCAAGCACACTGCAGCTGTGAAAGGCATCCCAAGGGGAGCGCAAAAGTGCCACAACATGGCTGTCTCCACAGCTTTTCCCTTGGGATAATTCCTAAACCCAGGCTGATTTAAATGACCAGTGTTACGGTTAGGGTTAGGGTTACGCCTAGGTGTAGAGCTTTTTAAACCAGCAAGCTCTGAGCTCCAGGCACACGGCAGCTGCGAAAGGCATCCCAAGGGGAGCACAAAAGTGCCAGAAAATGGCTGCCTCCACACGTTTTCATTGGCACCATTGCTAAGCCTAGGCTGAATCACCTGCCTCCAGTCTCAGCTAGGGACATGGTTTTTTAAACCAGGAAGCCCTGAGCTCCAGGCACACAGCAGCTGTGAAAGGCATCCCAAGGGGAGTACAAAAGTGCAACAACATGGCAGCTTTCACAGCTTTTTCCTTGGCACCATCCCTATACCTAGGCTGATTTATCTGCCTAGGCTTAGGGTTAGGGCTCAGCCTAGGGCTAGGATTTTTTTAACCAGGAAGCCCTGAGTTCCAGGCTTACTGCATCTGCCAAAGGCATCCCAAAGGGAGCGCAGAAGTGCCACAACATGGCTGCTTTCACAGCTTTTTCCTTAGGAAGAACCCTAATACCCGGCTGATTTATCTTCCTAGGGTTACTGTTAGGCTTAGGCCTAGGACTTTTAAAACCAGGAAGCCCTGTGCTCCAGGCACACTGCAGCTGTTAAAGGCATCCCAAGGGGAGCGCAAAAGTGACACAACTTGGCTGCCTCCACTGCTATTTCCATGAGACCATCCCGAATCATAGGCTGATTTTCCTTCCTAGGCTTAAGGTTTGAGTTAGGCCTAGGGTTAGTGTTCTTTTAACCAGAAAGCCCTGAGTTCCAAGAACACAGCAGCTGTGAAGGACTACCCAAGAAGAGCGCAGAAGTGCCTCAACATGCCTGCCTCCACAGCTTTTTCCTTGGGGACGTCCCGAAACGAAGGCTGATTTAGAAGCCTCCAGTTTGGGCTAAAGTTGTGGTTTTTTAAACCAGGAAGCCCTGTGCTCCAAGCACACTGCAGCTGTGAAAGGCATCCCAAGGGGAGCGCAAAAGTGCCACAACATGGCTGTCTCCACAGCTTTTCCCTTGGGATAATTCCTAAACCCAGGCTGATTTAAATGACCAGTGTTATGGTTAGGGTTAGGGTTACGCCTAGGTGTAGAGCTTTTAAAACCAGCAAGCTCTGAGCTCCAGGCACACGGCAGCTGCGAAAGGCATCCCAAGGGGAGCACAAAAGTGCCAGAAAATGGCTGCCTCCACACGTTTTCATTGGCACCATTGCTAAGCCTAGGCTGAATCACCTGCCTCCAGTCTCAGCTAGGGACATGGTTTTTTAAACCAGGAAGCCCTGAGCTCCAGGCACACGGCAGCTGTGAAAGGCATCCCAAGGGGAGTACAAAAGTGCAACAACATGGCAGCTTTCACAGCTTTTTCCTTGGCACCATCCCTATACCTAGGCTGATTTATCTGCCTAGGGTTAGGGTTAGGGCTCAGCCTAGGGCTAGGATTTTTTTAAGCAGGAAGCCCTGAGTTCCAGGCTTACTGCATCTGCCAAAGGCATCCCAAAGGGAGCGCAGAAGTGCCACAACATGGCTGCTTTCACAGCTTTTTCCTTAGGAAGAACCCTAATACCCGGCTGATTTACCTTCCTAGGGTTACTGTTAGGCTTAGGCCTAGGACTTTTAAAACCAGGAAGCCCTGTGCTCCAGGCACACTGCAGCTGTTAAAGGCATCCCAAGGGGAGCGCAAAAGTGACACAACTTGGCTGCCTCCACTGCTATTTCCATGAGACCATCCCGAATCATAGGTTGATTTTCCTTCCTAGGCTTAAGGTTTGAGTTAGGCCTAGGGTTAGTGTTCTTTTAACCAGAAAGCCCTGAGTTCCAAGAACACAGCAGCTGCGAAGGACTACCCAAGAAGAGCGCAGAAGTGCCTCAACATGCCAGCCTCCTCAGCTTTTTCCTTGGGGACGTCCCGAAACGAAGGCTGATTTAGAAGCCTCCAGTTTGGGCTAAAGTTGTGGTTTTTTACACCAGGAAGCCCTGTGCTCCAAGCACACTGCAGCTGTGAAAGGCATCCCAAGGGGAGCACAAAAGTGCCAGAAAATGGCTGCCTCCACACGTTTTCATTGGCACCATTGCTAAGCCTAGGCTGAATCACCTGCCTCCAGTCTCAGCTAGGGACATGGTTTTTTAAACCAGGAAGCCCTGAGCTCCAGGCACACGGCAGCTGTGAAAGGCATCCCAAGGGGAGCACAAAAGTGCCAGAAAATGGCTGCCTCCACACGTTTTCATTGGCACCATTGCTAAGCCTAGGCTGAATCACCTGCCTCCAGTCTCAGCTAGGGACATGGTTTTTTAAACCAGGAAGCCCTGAGCTCCAGGCACACAGCAGCTGTGAAAGGCATCCCAAGGGGAGTACAAAAGTGCAACAACATGGCAGCTTTCACAGCTTTTTCCTTGGCACCATCCCTATACCTAGGCTGATTTATCTGCCTAGGGTTAGGGTTAGGGCTCAGCCAAGGGCAAGGATTTTTTTAACCAGGAAGCCCTGAGTTCCAGGCTTACTGCATCTGCCAAAGGCATCCCAAAGGGAGCGCAGAAGTGCCACAACATGGCTGCTTTCACAGCTTTTTCCTTAGGAAGAACCCTAATACCCGGCTGATTTACCTTCCTAGGGTTACTGTTAGGCTTAGGCCTAGGACTTTTAAAACCAGGAAGCCCTGTGCTCCAGGCACACTGCAGCTGTTAAAGGCATCCCAAGGGGAGCGCAAAAGTGACACAACTTGGCTGCCTCCACTGCTATTTCCATGAGACCATCCCGAATCATAGGCTGATTTTCCTTCCTAGGCTTAAGGTTTGAGTTAGGCCTAGGGTTAGTGTTCTTTTAACCAGAAAGCCCTGAGTTCCAAGAACACAGCAGCTGTGAAGGACTACCCAAGAAGAGCGCAGAAGTGCCTCAACATGCCTGCCTCCACAGCTTTTTCCTTGGGGACGTCCCGAAACGAAGGCTGATTTAGAAGCCTCCAGTTTGGGCTAAAGTTGTGGTTTATTAAACCAGGAAGCCCTGTGCTCCAAGCACACTGCAGCTGTGAAAGGCATCCCAAGGGGAGCGCAAAAGTGCCACAACATGGCTGTCTCCACAGCTTTTCCCTTGGGATAATTCCTAAACCCAGGCTGATTTAAATGATCAGTGTTATGGTTAGGGTTAGGGTTACGCCTAGGTGTAGAGCTTTTAAAACCAGCAAGCTCTGAGCTCCAGGCACACGGCAGCTGCGAAAGGCATCCCAAGGGGAGCACAAAAGTGCCAGAAAATGGCTGCCTCCACACGTTTTCATTGGCACCATTGCTAAGCCTAGGCTGAATCACCTGCCTCCAGTCTCAGCTAGGGACATGGTTTTTTAAACCAGGAAGCCCTGAGCTCCAGGCACACGGCAGCTGTGAAAGGCATCCCAAGGGGAGTACAAAAGTGCAACAACATGGCAGCTTTCACAGCTTTTTCCTTGGCACCATCCCTATACCTAGGCTGATTTATCTGCCTAGGGTTAGGGTTAGGGCTCAGCCTAGGGCTAGGATTTTTTTAACCAGGAAGCCCTGAGTTCCAGGCTTAGTGCATCTGCCAAAGGCATCCCAAAGGGAGCGCAGAAGTGCCACAACATGGCTGCTTTCACAGCTTTTTCCTTAGGAAGAACCCTAATACCCGGCTGATTTACCTTCCTAGGGTTACTGTTAGGCTTAGGCCTAGGACTTTTAAAACCAGGAAGCCCTGTGCTCCAGGCACACTGCAGCTGTGAAAGGCATCCCAAGGGGAGCGCAAAAGTGACACAACTTGGCTGCCTCCACTGCTATTTCCATGAGACCATCCCGAATCATAGGCTGATTTTCCTTCCTAGGCTTAAGGTTTGAGTTAGGCCTAGGGTTAGTGTTCTTTTAACCAGAAAGCCCTGAGTTCCAAGAACACAGCAGCTGCGAAGGACTACCCAAGAAGAGCGCAGAAGTGCCTCAACATGCCTGCCTCCACAGCTTTTTCCTTGGGGACGTCCCGAAACGAAGGCTGATTTCGAAGCCTCCAGTTTGGGCTAAAGTTGTGGTTTTTTACACCAGGAAGCCCTGTGCTCCAAGCACACTGCAGCTGTGAAAGGCATCCCAAGGGGAGCGCAAAAGTGCCACAACATGGCTGTCTCCACAGCTTTTCCCTTGGGATAATTCCTAAACCCAGGCTGATTTAAATGACCAGTGTTACGGTTAGGGTTAGGGTTACGCCTAGGTGTAGAGCTTTTTAAACCAGCAAGCTCTGAGCTCCAGGCACACGGCAGCTGCGAAAGGCATCCCAAGGGGAGCACAAAAGTGCCAGAAAATGGCTGCCTCCACACGTTTTCATTGGCACCATTGCTAAGCCTAGGCTGAATCACCTGCCTCCAGTCTCAGCTAGGGACATGGTTTTTTAAACCAGGAAGCCCTGAGCTCCAGGCACACAGCAGCTGTGAAAGGCATCCCAAGGGGAGTACAAAAGTGCAACAACATGGCAGCTTTCACAGCTTTTTCCTTGGCACCATCCCTATACCTAGGCTGATTTATCTGCCTAGGCTTAGGGTTAGGGCTCAGCCTAGGGCTAGGATTTTTTTAACCAGGAAGCCCTGAGTTCCAGGCTTACTGCATCTGCCAAAGGCATCCCAAAGGGAGCGCAGAAGTGCCACAACATGGCTGCTTTCACAGCTTTTTCCTTAGGAAGAACCCTAATACCCGGCTGATTTACCTTCCTAGGGTTACTGTTAGGCTTAGGCCTAGGACTTTTAAAACCAGGAAGCCCTGTGCTCCAGGCACACTGCAGCTGTGAAAGGCATCCCAAGGGGAGCGCAAAAGTGACACAACTTGGCTGCCTCCACTGCTATTTCCATGAGACCATCCCGAATCATAGGCTGATTTTCCTTCCTAGGCTTAAGGTTTGAGTTAGGCCTAGGGTTAGTGTTCTTTTAACCAGAAAGCCCTGAGTTCCAAGAACACAGCAGCTGCGAAGGACTACCCAAGAAGAGCGCAGAAGTGCCTCAACATGCCTGCCTCCACAGCTTTTTCCTTGGGGACGTCCCGAAACGAAGGCTGATTTAGAAGCCTCCAGTTTGGGCTAAAGTTGTGGTTTTTTAAACCAGGAAGCCCTGTGCTCCAAGCACACTGCAGCTGTGAAAGGCATCCCAAGGGGAGCGCAAAAGTGCCACAACATGGCTGTCTCCACAGCTTTTCCCTTGGGATAATTCCTAAACCCAGGCTGATTTAAATGACCAGTGTTATGGTTAGGGTTAGGGTTACGCCTAGGTGTAGAGCTTTTTAAACCAGCAAGCTCTGAGCTCCAGGCACACGGCAGCTGCGAAAGGCATCCCAAGGGGAGCACAAAAGTGCCAGAAAATGGCTGCCTCCACACGTTTTCATTGGCACCATTGCTAAGCCTAGGCTGAATCACCTGCCTCCAGTCTCAGCTAGGGACATGGTTTTTTAAACCAGGAAGCCCTGAGCTCCAGGCACACGGCAGCTGTGAAAGGCATCCCAAGGGGAGTACAAAAGTGCAACAACATGGCAGCTTTCACAGCTTTTTCCTTGGCACCATCCCTATACCTAGGCTGATTTATCTGCCTAGGGTTAGGGTTAGGGCTCAGCCAAGGGCAAAGATTTTTTTAACCAGGAAGCCCTGAGTTCCAGGCTTACTGCATCTGCCAAAGGCATCCCAAAGGGAGCGCAGAAGTGCCACAACATGGCTGCTTTCACAGCTTTTTCCTTAGGAAGAACCCTAATACCCGGCTGATTTACCTTCCTAGGGTTACTGTTAGGCTTAGGCCTAGGACTTTTAAAACCAGGAAGCCCTGTGCTCCAGGCACACTGCAGCTGTGAAAGGCATCCCAAGGGGAGCGCAAAAGTGACACAACTTGGCTGCCTCCACTGCTATTTCCATGAGACCATCCCGAATCATAGGCTGATTTTCCTTCCTAGGCTTAAGGTTTGAGTTAGGCCTAGGGTTAGTGTTCTTTTAACCAGAAAGCCCTGAGTTCCAAGAACACAGCAGCTGCGAAGGACTACCCAAGAAGAGCGCAGAAGTGCCTCAACATGCCTGCCTCCACAGCTTTTTCCTTGGGGACGTCCCGAAACGAAGGCTGATTTAGAAGCCTCCAGTTTGGGCTAAAGTTGTGGTTTTTTAAACCAGGAAGCCCTGTGCTCCAAGCACACTGCAGCTGTGAAAGGCATCCCAAGGGGAGCGCAAAAGTGCCACAACATGGCTGTCTCCACAGCTTTTCCCTTGGGATAATTCCTAAACCCAGGCTGATTTAAATGACCAGTGTTATGGTTAGGGTTAGGGTTACGCCTAGGTGTAGAGCTTTTTAAACCAGCAAGCTCTGAGCTCCAGGCACACGGCAGCTGCGAAAGGCATCCCAAGGGGAGCACAAAAGTGCCAGAAAATGGCTGCCTCCACACGTTTTCATTGGCACCATTGCTAAGCCTAGGCTGAATCACCTGCCTCCAGTCTCAGCTAGGGACATGGTTTTTTAAACCAGGAAGCCCTGAGCTCCAGGCACACGGCAGCTGTGAAAGGCATCCCAAGGGGAGTACAAAAGTGCAACAACATGGCAGCTTTCACAGCTTTTTCCTTGGCACCATCCCTATACCTAGGCTGATTTATCTGCCTAGGCTTAGGGTTAGGGCTCAGCCTAGGGCTAGGATTTTTTTAACCAGGAAGCCCTGAGTTCCAGGCTTACTGCATCTGCCAAAGGCATCCCAAAGGGAGCGCAGAAGTGCCACAACATGGCTGCTTTCACAGCTTTTTCCTTAGGAAGAACCCTAATACCCGGCTGATTTACCTTCCTAGGGTTACTGTTAGGCTTAGGCCTAGGACTTTTAAAACCAGGAAGCCCTGTGCTCCAGGCACACTGCAGCTGTGAAAGGCATCCCAAGGGGAGCGCAAAAGTGACACAACTTGGCTGCCTCCACTGCTATTTCCATGAGACCATCCCGAATCATAGGCTGATTTTCCTTCCTAGGCTTAAGGTTTGAGTTAGGCCTAGGGTTAGTGTTCTTTTAACCAGAAAGCCCTGAGTTCCAAGAACACAGCAGCTGCGAAGGACTACCCAAGAAGAGCGCAGAAGTGCCTCAACATGCCTGCCTCCACAGCTTTTTCCTTGGGGACGTCCCGAAACGAAGGCTGATTTAGAAGCCTCCAGTTTGGGCTAAAGTTGTGGTTTTTTAAAGCAGGAAGCCCTGTGCTCCAAGCACACTGCAGCTGTGAAAGGCATCCCAAGGGGAGCGCAAAAGTGCCACAACATGGCTGTCTCCACAGCTTTTCCCTTGGGATAATTCCTAAACCCAGGCTGATTTAAATGACCAGTGTTATGGTTAGGGTTAGGGTTACGCCTAGGTGTAGAGCTTTTTAAACCAGCAAGCTCTGAGCTCCAGGCACACGGCAGCTGCGAAAGGCATCCCAAGGGGAGCACAAAAGTGCCAGAAAATGGCTGCCTCCACACGTTTTCATTGGCACCATTGCTAAGCCTAGGCTGAATCACCTGCCTCCAGTCTCAGCTAGGGACATGGTTTTTTAAACCAGGAAGCCCTGAGCTCCAGGCACACGGCAGCTGTGAAAGGCATCCCAAGGGGAGTACAAAAGTGCAACAACATGGCAGCTTTCACAGCTTTTTCCTTGGCACCATCCCTATACCTAGGCTGATTTATCTGCCTAGGCTTAGGGTTAGGGCTCAGCCTAGGGCTAGGATTTTTTTAACCAGGAAGCCCTGAGTTCCAGGCTTACTGCATCTGCCAAAGGCATCCCAAAGGGAGCGCAGAAGTGCCACAACATGGCTGCTTTCACAGCTTTTTCCTTAGGAAGAACCCTAATACCCGGCTGATTTACCTTCCTAGGGTTACTGTTAGGCTTAGGCCTAGGACTTTTAAAACCAGGAAGCCCTGTGCTCCAGGCACACTGCAGCTGTTAAAGGCATCCCAAGGGGAGCGCAAAAGTGACACAACTTGGCTGCCTCCACTGCTATTTCCATGAGACCATCCCGAATCATAGGCTGATTTTCCTTCCTAGGCTTAAGGTTTGAGTTAGGCCTAGGGTTAGTGTTCTTTTAACCAGAAAGCCCTGAGTTCCAAGAACACAGCAGCTGCGAAGGACTACCCAAGAAGAGCGCAGAAGTGCCTCAACATGCCTGCCTCCACAGCTTTTTCCTTGGGGACGTCCCGAAACGAAGGCTGATTTAGAAGCCTCCAGTTTGGGCTAAAGTTGTGGGTTTTTAAAGCAGGAAGCCCTGTGCTCCAAGCACACTGCAGCTGTGAAAGGCATCCCAAGGGGAGCGCAAAAGTGCCACAACATGGCTGTCTCCACAGCTTTTCCCTTGGGATAATTCCTAAACCCAGGCTGATTTAAATGACCAGTGTTACGGTTAGGGTTAGGGTTACGCCTAGGTGTAGAGCTTTTTAAACCAGCAAGCTCTGAGCTCCAGGCACACGGCAGCTGCGAAAGGCATCCCAAGGGGAGCACAAAAGTGCCAGAAAATGGCTGCCTCCACACGTTTTCATTGGCACCATTGCTAAGCCTAGGCTGAATCACCTGCCTCCAGTCTCAGCTAGGGACATGGTTTTTTAAACCAGGAAGCCCTGAGCTCCAGGCACACGGCAGCTGTGAAAGGCATCCCA
Source organism: Ammospiza caudacuta (assembly GCF_027887145.1). Classification (NCBI taxonomy): domain Eukaryota; kingdom Metazoa; phylum Chordata; class Aves; order Passeriformes; family Passerellidae; genus Ammospiza; species Ammospiza caudacuta. The sequence continues at coordinate 603,893 of NW_026683144.1, read as the reverse complement.
AGGGGAGTACAAAAGTGCAACAACATGGCAGCTTTCACAGCTTTTTCCTTGGCACCATCCCTATACCTAGGCTGATTTATCTGCCTAGGCTTAGGGTTAGGGCTCAGCCAAGGGCTAGGATTTTTTTAACCAGGAAGCCCTGAGTTCCAGGCTTACTGCATCTGCCAAACTCATCCCAAAGGGAGCGCAGAAGTGCCACAACATGGCTGCTTTCACAGCTTTTTCCTTAGGAAGAACCCTAATACCCGGCTGATTTACCTTCCTAGGGTTACTGTTAGGCTTAGGCCTAGGACTTTTAAAACCAGGAAGCCCTGTGCTCCAGGCACACTGCAGCTGTTAAAGGCATCCCAAGGGGAGCGCAAAAGTGACACAACTTGGCTGCCTCCACTGCTATTTCCATGAGACCATCCCGAATCATAGGCTGATTTTCCTTCCTAGGCTTAAGGTTTGAGTTAGGCCTAGGGTTAGTGTTCTTTTAACCAGAAAGCCCTGAGTTCCAAGAACACAGCAGCTGCGAAGGACTACCCAAGAAGAGCGCAGAAGTGCCTCAACATGCCTGCCTCCACAGCTTTTTCCTTGGGGACGTCCCGAAACGAAGGCTGATTTAGAAGCCTCCAGTTTGGGCTAAAGTTGTGGTTTTTTACACCAGGAAGCCCTGTGCTCCAAGCACACTGCAGCTGTGAAAGGCATCCCAAGGGGAGCGCAAAAGTGCCACAACATGGCTGTCTCCACAGCTTTTCCCTTGGGATAATTCCTAAACCCAGGCTGATTTAAATGACCAGTGTTACGGTTAGGGTTAGGGTTACGCCTAGGTGTAGAGCTTTTTAAACCAGCAAGCTCTGAGCTCCAGGCACACGGCAGCAGCGAAAGGCATCCCAAGGGGAGCACAAAAGTGCCAGAAAATGGCTGCCTCCACACGTTTTCATTGGCACCATTGCTAAGCCTAGGCTGAATCACCTGCCTCCAGTCTCAGCTAGGGACATTGTATTTTAAACCAGGAAGCCCTGAGCTCCAGGCACACGGCAGCTGTGAAAGGCATCCCAAGGGGAGTACAAAAGTGCAACAACATGGCAGCTTTCACAGCTTTTTCCTTGGCACCATCCCTATACCTAGGCTGATTTATCTGCCTAGGGTTAGGGTTAGGGCTCAGCCAAGGGCAAGGATTTTTTTAAGCAGGAAGCCCTGAGTTCCAGGCTTACTGCATCTGCCAAACTCATCCCAAAGGGAGCGCAGAAGTGCCACAACATGGCTGCTTTCACAGCTTTTTCCTTAGGAAGAACCCTAATACCCGGCTGATTTACCTTCCTAGGGTTACTGTTAGGCTTAGGCCTAGGACTTTTAAAACCAGGAAGCCCTGTGCTCCAGGCACACTGCAGCTGTGAAAGGCATCCCAAGGGGAGCGCAAAAGTGACACAACTTGGCTGCCTCCACTGCTATTTCCATGAGACCATCCCGAATCATAGGCTGATTTTCCTTCCTAGGCTTAAGGTTTGAGTTAGGCCTAGGGTTAGTGTTCTTTTAACCAGAAAGCCCTGAGTTCCAAGAACACAGCAGCTGCGAAGGACTACCCAAGAAGAGCGCAGAAGTGCCTCAACATGCCTGCCTCCACAGCTTTTTCCTTGGGGACGTCCCGAAACGAAGGCTGATTTAGAAGCCTCCAGTTTGGGCTAAAGTTGTGGTTTATTAAACCAGGAAGCCCTGTGCTCCAAGCACACTGCAGCTGTGAAAGGCATCCCAAGGGGAGCGCAAAAGTGCCACAACATGGCTGTCTCCACAGCTTTTCCCTTGGGATAATTCCTAAACCCAGGCTGATTTAAATGACCAGTGTTACGGTTAGGGTTAGGGTTACGCCTAGGTGTAGAGCTTTTTAAACCAGCAAGCTCTGAGCTCCAGGCACACGGCAGCTGCGAAAGGCATCCCAAGGGGAGCACAAAAGGGCCAGAAAATGGCTGCCTCCACACGTTTTCATTGGCACCATTGCTAAGCCTAGGCTGAATCACCTGCCTCCAGTCTCAGCTAGGAACATGGTTTTTTAAACCAGGAAGCCCTGAGCTCCAGGCACACGGCAGCTGTGAAAGGCATCCCAAGGGGAGTACAAAAGTGCAACAACATGGCAGCTTTCACAGCTTTTTCCTTGGCACCATCCCTATACCTAGGCTGATTTATCTGCCGAGGGTTAGGGTTAGGGCTCAGCCTAGGGCTAGGATTTTTTTAAGCAGGAAGCCCTGAGTTCCAGGCTTACTGCATCTGCCAAAGGCATCCCAAAGGGAGCGCAGAAGTGCCACAACATGGCTGCTTTCACAGCTTTTTCCTTAGGAAGAACCCTAATACCTGGCTGATTTACCTTCCTAGGGTTACTGTTAGGCTTAGGCCTAGGACTTTTAAAACCAGGAAGCCCTGTGCTCCAGGCACACTGCAGCTGTTAAAGGCATCCCAAGGGGAGCGCAAAAGTGACACAACTTGGCTGCCTCCACTGCTATTTCCATGAGACCATCCCGAATCATAGGCTGATTTTCCTTCCTAGGCTTAAGGTTTGAGTTAGGCCTAGGGTTAGTGTTCTTTTAACCAGAAAGCCCTGAGTTCCAAGAACACAGCAGCTGCGAAGGACTACCCAAGAAGAGCGCAGAAGTGCCTCAACATGCCTGCCTCCACAGCTTTTTCCTTGGGGACGTCCCGAAACAAAGGCTGATTTAGAAGCCTCCAGTTTGGGCTAAAGTTGTGGTTTTTTAAACCAGGAAGCCCTGTGCTCCAAGCACACTGCAGCTGTGAAAGGCATCCCAAGGGGAGCGCAAAAGTGCCACAACATGGCTGTCTCCACAGCTTTTCCCTTGGGATAATTCCTAAACCCAGGCTGATTTAAATGACCAGTGTTACGGTTAGGGTTAGGGTTACGCCTAGGTGTAGAGCTTTTTAAACCAGCAAGCTCTGAGCTCCAGGCACACGGCAGCTGCGAAAGGCATCCCAAGGGGAGCACAAAAGTGCCAGAAAATGGCTGCCTCCACACGTTTTCATTGGCACCATTGCTAAGCCTAGGCTGAATCACCTGCCTCCAGTCTCAGCTAGGGACATGGTTTTTTAAACCAGGAAGCCCTGAGCTCCAGGCACACGGCAGCTGTGAAAGGCATCCCAAGGGGAGTACAAAAGTGCAACAACATGGCAGCTTTCACAGCTTTTTCCTTGGCACCATCCCTATACCTAGGCTGATTTATCTGCCTAGGGTTAGGGTTAGGGCTCAGCCAAGGGCAAGGATTTTTTTAACCAGGAAGCCCTGAGTTCCAGGCTTACTGCATCTGCCAAACTCATCCCAAAGGGAGCGCAGAAGTGCCACAACATGGCTGCTTTCACAGCTTTTTCCTTAGGAAGAACCCTAATACCCGGCTGATTTACCTTCCTAGGGTTACTGTTAGGCTTAGGCCTAGGACTTTTAAAACCAGGAAGCCCTGTGCTCCAGGCACACTGCAGCTGTTAAAGGCATCCCAAGGGGAGCGCAAAAGTGACACAACTTGGCTGCCTCCACTGCTATTTCCATGAGACCATCCCGAATCATAGGCTGATTTTCCTTCCTAGGCTTAAGGTTTGAGTTAGGCCTAGGGTTAGTGTTCTTTTAACCAGAAAGCCCTGAGTTCCAAGAACACAGCAGCTGCGAAGGACTACCCAAGAAGAGCGCAGAAGTGCCTCAACATGCCAGCCTCCACAGCTTTTTCCTTGGGGACGTCCCGAAACGAAGGCTGATTTAGAAGCCTCCAGTTTGGGCTAAAGTTGTGGTTTTTTAAACCAGGAAGCCCTGTGCTCCAAGCACACTGCAGCTGTGAAAGGCATCCCAAGGGGAGCGCAAAAGTGCCACAACATGGCTGTCTCCACAGCTTTTCCCTTGGGATAATTCCTAAACCCAG